>NC_057812.1:427833386-427870010 GCF_018294505.1 Triticum aestivum
TGCATTCATAGCTTAGGATTCCCTTCGTGCCGACACGAGGGAGGAGGGGGGCTGCTAGCTACTTCGCACTTTGCTAGGGTGAACCTCGGTTGGGGGGAGGGGGCATGCATTCATAGCTTAGGATTCCCTTCATGCCGACACGAGGGGGGTGGGGGCAAGCAGTACAATGCGCTTTGCGAGAGAGGTGCCACATCGAAGTTGCATTTGGTATTTGAAAATCAAACCACCCTTTTTATACATAAATTTGGTCCACATGCAAGTGTGTTCGTGTTCTGACCCTTTCCCGCGTCATTTTTTCGCCAAATTTATGAACATTAGATAAGTCGTATGACGCAAGAGACACTGTTCACTCAAACTAACTGTGTGCCACGCCGGTGCACCTGTCACGCACACATCCGCACAGTACATTGGGCTCCACGAGGCTCCCCCTCTCAAAAATATCTGCCCGCCTCGAGGGTTTTTCTGTTTCATAACACGCGGTTGTTATCTCCCGACCATGTGCGATGTTTCTTGTTCCCAATCCCGCCTACATCCCTAGAAAATATCTGCCCGCCTCGAGGGTTTTTCTGTTTCATAATACACGGTTGTTATCTCCGGACCGTGTGCGATGCACTATCATCAAAATTTTCAATATCTCGGCATTTCAATCCCGCGTTTGACTCCCGCATAGTAAAATTTTTAGTACCCGCGTCATTTCCTCAAACACCCCCCTCCACACACACACACCAAAACCTTCTCGGGCGTGCGCGCACACACACACACCCTCCCTTGCTCGAAACCCTAGCAAGGTCCCCGCCGCCGCCGCCATCGCCGCAAGGCCTCCATTGTCAACATCTGCCAGTTTGCCCGTGCAGCTTACCCACCGATCTCCATACCTAGGCCGCCCTGAGTTTCTTAGATGACTCCTGCCAAACGCCCCGTGTCGGTGTCAAAATCGGTAGATCTCGGGTAGGGGGTCCCGAACTGTGCATCTAAGGTTGATGGTACGGGGTACACGATGTTTACCCAGGTTTGGGCCCTCTCTATGGCAAGCTTCAAAATATCGGATATCGGGTTCATATCGGTTTGGCTTCGACATATCGGATGTGGGATATCGGGTGATATATTGGACGATATGTAGATATATTGGAGAAAACATGTCTAGTTTATTATTTCATTATTCTTGTTCAAAACTTTATTTTTAGTAAAACAAAATGTATGATGTCAATGCTTTAACATGACACTTTTAGATTCCTACTTTATTGACTTGTTTATTAAGAAACTATTAAGGAAATATTCACAAAATCCTTGCTTTATGATTAAAAACAATGTGATATACATGCATTTGTATGAAACATTGTGCGCAACTTTGATAATATATAATCAATTTGTAAATGCAAAATTATATTTCACTGCATTCTAATAAATAATTGTTGTCATCTCTGTATCATTCTATATTGGCGGACATATCGGGCTAGATATCGGCCATATCGGTCGATATTTCGGTCCATATCGGATGATATGTTTGAAAATGATATCTACAAAATGATATGTTATGTTTATATCGGTAGAGCCCCAAAAGTGATATATCGGCCTATATATCGGTCGTATCGGCCTAGATTTAAAAGCTTGCTCTATGGACGTAATACCCTACTTCCTACTTGATTGATCTTGATGAATATGAGTATTACCAGACTTGATCTACCTCGAGATCGTATTGGCTAAAACCCTAGAAGTCTAGCCTATGTGATTATGATGATCTTCTCCTCTACGGACTAAAACCACCGGTTTATATAGACACCGGAGGGGACTAGGGTTATACAAAGTCGGCTACAGAGAAAGGAATCTTCATATCCGAACGCCAAGCTTGCCATCCACACCAAGGAGTGTCCCATCCGGACACTGGTGAAAGTCTTCGGTCTTGTATCTTTGTAGCCCATCAGTCCGGCCCATGTCCAACAGGCTGGATGCCCGAGGACTGCTTAGTCCAGGACTCCCTCAGTAGCCCCTGAACCAGGCTTCAATGACGAGGCGTCCGGCGCACAGATTGCCTTCGGCATTGTAAGGCGGATTCCTCCTCCGAATACTCCAACACAGTATTCAAACACAATGAACGTGTCCGGATCTACAAAACAAGTACCACACACCACCGCAGAGAGTATAATATCTCACGAGTCCAATCTGCTGACAACTTTTTGTAACGTGATATCACGTTCCTGCCCGGTTATTATTTCGAACCATTTTTCAGCCTGCCGCTCCATATTTCGAGATGCGACTTTATTGGCACGTCTTTTCAAAGCAGAGATCATGTCCCCTTATTGCGGGATTCTCATCAATACGGGTATGGGTAATCCAACCGTGTCGCCTGCATGGCCCCTGGGGAATAGGCGAGTTTTATGGCGAGTGGGGAGGCGCTTGATATTCACTGCCTTTATAAGGAGATAAGGATTCACCTCTTTCACCCATGCCTTCTCTCTTTCTGCCTACCCACTCTCGAGCTCCAGCGCCCGAGTTCTCATCTTTTCTGCTTCAAGAAAGCACTTCGACCATGTCCGGAGCACAGGGCAAGTGGATGGCCTCCACCGTCAGGGAGAAGGACATCACCCACCTTCGGGAGGCCGGATATTTCGCCAAAGAGGTCGCCCATCGGCTTCCGACCGAGGGACAGATCGTGCCTACCCCCAAGCCCCATGAGAGGGTAGTTTTCATCCCCCACTTTGACCGTGGGCTGGGATTTCCACTTCACCCCTTTGTCCGCAGGCTCATGTTCTACTATGGGCTGGATTTCCATGATCTAGCCCCAAATTCCTTCCTCACTATCTCGGCATTCATCATCGTGTGTGAGGCTTTCCTCCGCATCCCACCCCACTTCGAATTGTGGCTGAAGACCTTCAATGTGAAACCGAAGGTGGTGGGCAGCCAACACGCAGAGTGCGGAGGCGCCATGGTGAGAAAAATGTCCAACGTCTCCTGGCCCAAAGGCACCTTCGTGGAGACCGTCAAGGGGTGGCCGAAGTTGTGGTTCTATGTCACAGAGCCACGCGACTCTACCTGGGCCGCGGCTCCCGAATTCAAATGTGGGGCCCCAATGCGGCTTACCTCCTGGCAAGAGAAGGGCCTAGATTGGTCTTCGTCGGATGAGCTGACAGCGCTTCAGACGCGCATCAGGAGCATGATGGACAAGAACGTCAAGCTTATTGATGTGATTCAGGTGATGCTAGTTCGCCGGATCCTTCCATGCCAGAGTCGGGCTTGCCACCTATGGGAGTTCGATACGGTCGAGCACAAGACCTTACAACGGTTCTTCGGAACTACGCACGAGGATATTTGGAAGGTGCTCTTCAAGGCCAACGAGACGTGGCCTAAGACGACCAAGGACCGTGGGCACAACCTAGCCCATCCCGCCAGTTCGGTAAGTTTTCCATGTTTCAAGGTGTATCCCTTACTTGCTTACGCAAGGGGGATGTCCGAAGTTCCCTATTTGTTTTTTCAGGGTTGGACGAAGAAGGCGGAGCGGATTCAGTGTCCGGCTCCGCTGCCCGAGGAACCAGCCATCCTACTTCTGACAAAGATGCTAGTTCCGGTGCCCTACAAGGCACCGGAGAAGAAGGCCAAGGGGACCCAAGGTGGCCTCCGTCCCAAGGGTACTTCGGACATGGTATCCGAAGACGCCGAAACTCACTCCTCCGCCGCTGAAGATGATGAGGAGGAAGAGGAAGAAGAAAGCAACTCCCCCCTCCCCGAGGGGGGAAAGAAGAGGGCGGCCTCCACAAATCTGGAGGCGGAGGCGTCCAAGAAGGGGAAGGTCTCCCTCGCGGATAGCTCCGCATGGGACATCGATAGCAGCCCAGAACGGCGCCCCCGAGATAAGCCCTTGACCGAATCGTGAGTATTCAAAGACCCTGACGCATTCATATATCAACCTCTTTACTTCATAATTTTAACATGTTGAATCATGTACTTGTAGTCCGGCTTGTTCCGCCCTCGAGCGATCCTCATCTTCGGGGAACTCACTAGACCTGAAGGTAATGGACAGTGGGTCCCTTCCGGCGGCCTCCTCTCCCAGGGCCATGGATGACACCGACATGTTTTCCCGAAGGATCCCAGGCCAAGGAGAGGCGCAGGTGGTCGTCAGGGCAGCGCCAAAGGGCGAGACCTCGGCCGTCAGACACATGGGGGAGCAGATCCCCATGGAGACCTATACGGCTCCGGAATCCGGCAAGCAGCCTCCTTCATCGGAAGTAGGTGCGCCCATTCCGCCGGTGACCTCTGTCCAACTAGAGGCACCGAATACTCTACTAGAAGCGCTGCGAAGTGCTTCCATCATTGAGGAACACCGTACCCTCATGGATGCGGTGATTGAGAAGATTCAGTCTGCGAAGAGCGGACTGACCGAAGCCTGCACAAGCCTTTTAATAGGCTTTGAGGTAAGCAATGTAATTTGTGAAAAGAAATTCACAGTATAGACAATAGCCCCTGAGACTCTGTCCGGTGTTCAAAAAGAAGAGCCGAACAGAGGATCAAATAGTTTTTCACAGGAGACTAACCAAATATGTCTATGTGCATAAGCAGGTGTCGCTGCTAGCCGCGACTTCTCATGCTGCCGAAGTTTCTGGATTGAGGCAGAGTCTGGAGCGGGCCGAGGAGGAGCTCAGCCGAGTGAAAAAGCAGTTGGAGGACAAGTAGGGTAGGTAATGACCTATTCAGGTATAGCAAGATATGAATTGCTTGTGTTGATCATATGGTAATTTGTAGGAGTGGCGTCCGAGGTGGAAACCCTCAAGGCAGCACTGGCCGAAGCCCAGAAGAGGGCGGCAGATGAATAGGTCGCCCGCGAAAAGCACGAGGCCGGGGTTGGTGAGGTCCAGCAGGAGCTACAGGAGGCCATGAAGAAATGCGAGTCCTTGGAGCGCAAGAATGCAGACCAGGAGTCTGAACTTGCCAAGGCCCGTCAAAGTGCACAAGAGGCCCGGGTCGAAGCCCAGGGCGCCCTCCAGGAAATCCAAGAGGCCAAGAAAATTGTGGCGGGTAAGGATTTTATTATGTAGAGCAAGTATGTGAAGAAGAGGTATCTCGTGCTAACCCGGATTTGGAGTTCTCTAGGGGCGTTTGCGGATCTGCCACGCAGTGTTTCTGACGCTGCGGAATTCTTCCGAGCCGAAGAGGGGAGCTCAGCAGAGAAGTTGTTCTGGCCGCAATACCATGCGCCAGAACATCAAATGTGACCAACTAAAACAGCTGGTCGAGCTACATAGGGTGGCCGAACTAGCCATGAAGGATTTAATAATCCGGTTGTGGCCTGCAAAAGCTATACCCAGTAGCTACTTCAGACTCATGAAGCGGCTGGTCAATGCCTGCCCTCGGCTTGACGCCATCAGGTGGTCGGTATGCATAGAAGGTGCGTGGATGGCCTTCGCCCGTGTCAAGATACAATGGACGAAGATGGACGCCGTCAAGATCGCAACCGAAGGACCGCCCGTGGGCAAGGAGCACCGCATGCCCGAGCGGTATTTTGAAGATTTTCTAAAGGGATCCCGCATTGTAGCAGAGCAATGTGCTAAGGACATCATTTTTGAATGAATACATTCATGTTATCCCGTCCTGTATGATGAAAACAAGGCTGATATGTAATATAATTCTTTGATGTTTATTATTTAAAGTTTTACCTCCTGTGCGGCCATTTTATCAAGTCTGAGAGTTGGCCAGTCGTCAGCTTCAGCCACCACGTTGGTAGTACGTTGGTGTTCGGGATGAATCTAAACACTCTTTATCCAAGAATTTGGTCTGTGAAGGAGGTGTTTAGCGCAACAAACCAAGCAATCGGACTATGTGGCTTTATCACCCTCACTTATCCATAGGAGTTTGACAATAAAAATTTAGGCGCAACCCCTAGTATTAGAACTAGGGTGATGTAAACACCTGATCGGACAAGAACCGATTCATTGCATAATGTGGAAAAATCGCTAAAGATTTAAAACCTTCGAAGAGCTGACCGGCTCACGCCACATCATGACAATCAGTTTTCGGCTTCCTCTACTGAGGTGCTCATCCGTATAAACCAGGACACAATCGTAGTAGTTCTCCCTTTACTACCCTAGACGATATAGCGGAACGTAAGGTAGTAAGCACAGGAGCCGGGCAACCCAACTATTGACCAAAGACATGATTCCGAGCCAATGCATATAATGCTAAATTCGGTGTGCCGAACTATAGTGTAAAAAGTGGTCGGACTTTGTTGCCGTATTATGGGGCGCAATGAAGCCCTTGGCGGATTAAAGCATACCAAAGTGTACGGGTGCGATTTGATAAGATTATCAAAAGAGCAAACTAATGCCGCAGAAGTTGGGATGCAAACTATTTCCATTATAGTTTGATTAATATGTCAAATCATATTTGCAAAAGTAGTGCAATAAGCAACAGGGCCATTTAATATGCCACCACCAAGGGAGAGCTGCGTGCGGGTCCTGAAAACAGGTAGAGTGATCGTCGAAAGAGACCACCTAAAAATTCCCTTATACGTCAGTGCTTTTTTGCCGTCTTGGTGTATCTATCCTTTCTAAAGGACCTGTGATCAGGCCGTCAGGGAAGGCCTATGGAAAAGAAACCTGAAAAGGATAAAAAGGAAAAGAAAAAGTACGTGTGTCCAAGGGAGGTCGAGCCGTATTATGATTCACAATCCAGTTATGCCTCCGTCTATGCCCATGGTATTTTGAGCGCGTAGTTATGTACGTGTGGTACGAACGCCGCCACTTGGTAGAGACTTGGACGGAGGCTGAATTGCTAGTCGAGTTCTTAACAAGCTGGGCTGTCTTGCTGCGGAGTAGCCCGGACTTGTTTGGCAGTGTCCGATGTTGGAAATATGCCCTAGAGGCAATAATAAATTGGTTATTATTATATTTCCTTGTCCATGATAATCATTTATTATCCATGCTAGAATTGTATTGACAGGAAACTCAGATACATGTGTGGATACATAGACAACACCATGTCCCTAGTAAGCCTCTAGTTGACTAGCTCGTTGATCAATAGATGGTTACGGTTTCCTAACCATGGACATTGGATGTCGTTGATAACGGGATCACATCATTAGGAGAATGATGTAATGGACAAGACCCAATCCTAAGCCTAGCACAATGATCGTGTAGTTCGTATGCTAAAGCTTTTCTAATGTCAAGTATCATTTCCTTAGACCATGAGATTGTGCAACTCCCGGATACCGTAGGAGTGCTTTGGGTGTGCCAAACGTCACAACGTAACTGGGTGGCTATAAAGGTTCACTACAGGTATCTCCGGAAGTGTCTGTTGGGTTGGCACGAATCAAGACTGGGATTTGTCACTCCGTGTAACGGAGAGGTATCTCTGGGCCCACTCGGTAGGACATCATCATAATGTGCACAATGTGACCAAGGAGTTGATCACGGGATGATGTGTTACGGAACGAGTAAAGAGACTTGCCAGTAAAAAGATTGAACAAGGTATCGGGATACCGACGATCGAATCTCGGGCAAGTACAATACCGCTGGACAAAGGGAATTGAATACGGGATTGATTGAATCCTCGACATCATGGTTCATCTGATGAGATCATCGTGGAACATGTGGGAGCCAACATGGGTATCCAGATCCCTCTATTGGTTATTGGCCGAAGAGTTGTCTCGGTCATGTCTGCATGGTTCCCGAACCCGTAGGGTCTACACACTTAAGGTTCAATGACGCTAGGGTTATTAGGAAGACTTGTATGTGATTACCGAATGTTGTTCGGAGTCCTGGATGATATCCCGGACGTCACGAGGAGTTCCGAAATGGTCCGTAGGTAAAAATTTATATATGGAAAGTTGTTGTTCAGGTTCCGGGAAAAGTTCGGTTTTTTCGGTATTGTACCGAGAAGCTTCCGGGAGGTTCCGAAGGATTCCGGAGGGGTTCGGAAGTCCGGAAAATGTTCCACCACGTCCAATATAGCAGCATGGGCTGTAAGGGGGCGCCCTAACCTTAATGGGCCAAGGGCACCAGCCCCCCCCAAGGCCCATGCGCATGGGAGAGGGGAAACCCTAAGGGGGAGGGCCTCCACTTGACTTGGGAGGCACTCATCCCCCCCTTGGCCGCCGCCCACAACCCTAGATGGGATCTAAAGGGGGCCGTCCCCCTCTCTCCCCACCTATAAATAGTGGAGGGGTTCGAGGGCGGCCACACCCTTGAACCTGGCGCAGCCCCTCCACTCCAATACCTCTCCTCCTCCGCGTGAGCTTGGCGAAGCCCTGCCGGAGAACTGCCACTCCATCACCACCACGCCGTCGTGCTGCTATTGGACTCTCTTCCTCAACCTCTCCTTCCTCCTTGCTGGATCAAGGCGTGGGAGACGTCTCCGTTCCGTACGTGTGTTGAACGCGGAGGTGCCGTCCGTTCAGCGCTAGGATCATCGGTGATTTGGATCACGACGAGTATGACTCCATCAACCCCATTCACTTGAACGCTTCTGCTTAGCGATCTACAAGGGTATGTAGATGCACTCTCCTTCCCCTCATTGCTAGATTACTCCATAGATTGATCTTGGTGATGCGTAGAAAAATTTAAATTTCTGCTACGATCCCCAACAATGGCATCATGAGCTAGGTCTATGCGTAGTTTCTATGCACGAGTAGAACACAAAGCAGTTGTGGGCGTCGATATTGTCAATTTACTTGCCGTTACTAGTCTTATCTTGATTCGGCGGCATCGTGGGATAAAGCGGCCCGGACCGACCTTACATGTACTCTTACGTGAGACTGGTTCCACCGACTGACATGCACTAGTTGCATAAGGTGGCTAGCGGGTGTCTGTCTCTCCCACTTTAGTCGGATCGGATTCGATGAAAAGGGTCCTTATGAAGGGTAAATAGAAATTGGCATATCACGTTGTGGTTTTCGCGTAGGTAAGAAACGTTCTTGCTAGAAACCTATAGCAGCCACGTAAAAACTTGCAACAACAATTAGAGGACGTCTAACTTGTTTTTGCAGCATATGCCTTGTGATGTGATATGGCCAAAAGGATGTGATGAATGATATATGTGATGTATGAGATTGATCATGTTCTTGTAATAGGAATCACGACTTGCATGTCGATGAGTATGACAACCGGCAGGAGCCATAGGAGTTGTCTTAATTTATTTATGACATGTGTGTCAACATAAACGTCATGTAATTACTTTACTTTATTGCTAAAGCATTATCCATAGTAGTAGAAGTAATAGATGATGAGATAACTTCAAGAAGACACGATGATGGAGATCATGGTGTCATGCCGGTGACAACGATGATCATGGAGCCCCAAAGATGGAGATCAAAAGGAGCAAAATGATATTGGCCTTATCATGTCACTATTTGATTGCATGTGATGTTTATCATGTTTTACATCTTATTTTCTTAGAACGACGGTAGCTTAAATAAGATGATCCCTCACTAAAATTTCAAGAAAAGTGTTCCCCTAACTATGCACCGTTGCAAAGGTTCGTTGTTTTGAAGCACCACGTGATGATCGGGTGTGATAGATTCTAACGTTCGAATACAACGGGTGCTGACGAGCCTAGCATGTACAGACATGGCCTCGGGACACATGCGAAACACTTAGGTTGACTTGACAAGCCTAGCATGTACAGACATGGCCTCGGAACACGGAAGACCAAAAGGTCGAACATGAGTCATATAGAAGATACGATCAACATGAGATGTTCAACGTTGATGACTAGTCCGTCTCACGTGATGATCGGACACGGCCTAGTCGATTCGGATCATGTTTCACTTAGATGACTAGAGGGATGTCTATCTGAGTGGGAGTTCATTAAATAATTTGATTAGATGAACTCAATTATCATGAACATAGTCTAAATTGTCTTTGCAAATATGTTGTAGATAAATAGCTCATGTTGTAGCTCCCTGTTTCAATACGTTCCTAGAGAAAGATTAAGTTGAAAGATATTGTAAGCAATGATGCGGACTAGGTCCGTAGTCCGAGGAGTGTCCTCACTGCTACACAGAAGGCTTACGCCTTTGATGCACCGCTCGATGTGCAAACCCCTACAATGTCGTGTGTGGATGTTGTGAACACCTGACAGACACATCCTGATGACTACTTGATAGTTTAATGCACCATACATTACGGCTTAGAATCGGGATTCCAATGATGTTTTGAACGTCATAAGACATATGAGATGTTCCAAGAGCTAAAATCGGGATTTCAGGCTCATGCCCGTGTTGAGAGGTATGAGACCTCTGACAAGTTCTTTTGCCAACAAGATGGAGGAGAATAGCTCAGCTAGTGAGCATGTGCTCAGAATGTCTGGGTGCTACAATCACTTAAATCAAGTGGGAGTTAAACTTCCAGATAAGATAGTGATTGATAGAGTTCTCTAGCCACTATCACTAAGCTACTAGATCTTCATGATGAACTATGAAATGCAAGGGATGGAGTTGATCCCGGAGCTGTTCGCGGTGCTTAAGACCGCAAAAGGTAGAAATCAAGAAGGAGCATCAAGCGTTGATGGTTTGACAAGACCACTGGTTTCAAGAAGGGCAAGGGCTAGAAGGGAAACTTCATGGATGGCAAACCAGTTGCCGCTCCAGTGAAGGAACCCAAGGTTGAACCCAAACCCGAGACTAAATGCTTCTATTGTAAGGGGAACAGTCACTGGTAGCGGAATTACCCCAAATGCATGGTAGATAAGAAGGCTGGCAACTTCAAAGTATATACATGTTATTAATGTGTACCTCACTAGTACTCCTGGTAGTACCTGGGTATTGGATACCGGTTCAGTTGCTATTATTGGTGACTTGAAGCAAAAGCTACGAACTAAACAGAGACTGGCTAAGGGCGAGGTGACGATGTGTGTTGGAAGTGTTTCCAAAGTTGATGAGATCACCATCGCACGCTCCATCTGCCTTCGGGATTAGTATTGAACCTAGATAGATGTTATCAGGTGTCTACGTTGAGCATGAATATGATTAGATCATGTTCATTGCAATACGGTTATTCATTGAAGTTAGAGAATAATGGTTATTCTGTTTACATGAATAATACCTTTCATGGTCATGCACCCTATGTGAATGGTTCATTGAATCTCGGTCGTGGTAATACACATGTTCACGCTAAAAGATGTAGAGTTAATAACGATAGTACCACTTTCTTGTGGCACTGCCGCTTAGGTCATATTGGCGTAAGATGCATGAAGAAACTCCATGTCGATGGATGTTTGGAGTCACTTGATTTTGAATCGCTTGACACAAGCGAGCCATGCCTCATGGGCAGGATGACTAAGACCCCGGTTTCAGGTACAATGAAACGGGCAAGTGACTTGTTGGAAATCATACATGCTGATGCGTGTGATCCAATGAGAATTGAAGCGTGCGGTGGATATCGCTATTTTCTCATCTTCACTGACGATTTGAGTAGATATAGGTATATTTACTTAATGAAGCACAAGTCTGAAACGTTTGAAAAGTTCAAGCGATTTCAGAGTGAAGTTAAGAATTGTCATAACAAAGAAGATCATGTTCCTACGATCTGACCAAAAGGGTATTTTCTGAGTTATGAGTTTGGCAATCACTTAAGACATTGTGGAATTGTTTCGTAGTTGAAGCCACCTGGAACACCATAGCGTAATGGTGTGTCCGGACGTCATAATCGAACCTTATGAGATATGGTGCGATCTATAATGTCTCTTACCGATCTACCGCTATTATTTTGAGGTTATGCGTTAGAGACAGCTGCATTCACTTTAGATAGGACACCATCTAAGTCCGTTGAGATGACGTCGTATGAACATTGGTTTGGCAAGAAACCAAAGTTGTCGTTTCTTAATGTTTGGGGCTGCGATCCTTAAGGCTTCAGCCGGAGAAGCTCGAACCCAAAGCAGACAAACACATCTTCATAGGATACCCAAGGGTGACAGTTGGGTATACCTTCTATCTCAGATCCGAGGGCAAATTGTTTGTCGCTAAGAACGGGTCCTTTCTCGAGAAGGAGTTTCTCTCGAAAGAATTGAGTGGGAGGTAGATAAAACTTGACGAGGTTGTCGAACCTTTACTTCAACCAGAGAGTGATGCAACATAGAAAGATGTTTTCTGTGGCGCCTATGTCTGTTGAAGAGGAAGTTAATGATAGTGATCACGAAGCTTCGGATCAAGTTGCTATCGAACCTCGTAGGTCGACAAGGATATGTACTACTCCTGAGTGGTACGGTAACCCTGTCTTAGATATCATGTTGTTAGACACCAATGAACCTACAAGCTATGGAGAAGCGATGGTGGGCCGTATTCCGACAAATGGTTAGAAGCCATGAAATTATCCATATATCAGAACAAAGTATGGACTTTGGTGGACTTGCCCGATGATCGGCAAGCCATTGAGATAAATGGATCTTTAAGAAGAAGACGGACGTGGGCGGTAATGTTACCGTCTATGAAGCTCGACTTGTGGGAAAGAGTCTTTTCACAAGTTCAAGGAGTTGACTACGATGAGAATTTCTCACCCGTAGCGATGCTTAAGTCCGTCGGAATCATGTTAGCATTAGCTGTATTTTTCAATTATGAAATCTTACAGATGGATGTCAAAACAAGTTTTCTTACCAGTTTTCGTAAGAAAGAGTTGTATGTGATACAATCAAAGTTTTGTCGATCCTAAGAATACTAAAAGGTATGCTGGCTCCAGCGATCCTTCTATGGACTAGAGCAAGCATCTCGGAGTCAGAATATATGCTTTGATGGAGTGATCATAGCTTTTAGGTTTATACAATGTTTGCTAGAAACTTGTATTTACAAGAAAGTGAGTGGGAGCACTACAACATTTTTGATAAGTATATGTGGATGACATATTGTTGATTCGAAATGATGTAGAATTTCTGGAAAGCATAAACGGTTGTTTGAAGAGTGATTTTCAAAGGAAGACCTGGACAAAGCTGCTTACATATTGGGCATCAGGATCTATAGAAATAGATCAAGATGCCTGATGATACTTTCAAGGACGCACACCTTGACATGTTTTTGAAAGAGTTCAAAATAGATCAGTCAAAGAAGGGGTTCTTACCTGAGTTGTAAGGTGTGAAGTTGAGTAAGACTCAAAGATTGACCACGGCAGAAGAAAGAGCAAGGATGAAGGTCGTCCCCTATGCTCTTGTCATAGGCTCTATACGGTATGCCATGCTGAGTAGCGCACCTGATGTGTGCCTTGCCACATGTCTGGCAAGAGGGTACAAAGGTGATCTAGGACTGGATCACCAGATAGCGGTCGAAATTATCCTTAGAGGAATAAGGAAATGTTTCTCGGTTATGGAGATGATAAAGAGTTCGACGTAAAGAGTTACGTCGATGCAAGCTTAACACCTATCCGGATAGCTCTGAGTAGAGATACCGGATACGTATAATGGAGCAAAAATTTGGAATAGCTCCAAGTGGAACGTGGTAGCAGCATCTACGATATGACACAAAGTTTTGCGAAATACATAGGGATGTTAATATGGCAAGACCCGTTGACTACAACCTCTCTCACAAGCATAACATGATCAAACCCAGAACTCATTGAGTATTAATCACATAGTGATGTGAACTAGATTAGTGACTCTAGTAAACTCTTTGGATGTTGGTCACATGGCGATGTGACCTATGAGTGTTAATCACATGGTGATGTGAACTAGATTATTGACTCCAGTGCAAGTGGGAGACTGTTGGAAATATGCCCTAGAGGCAATAATAAATTGGTTATTATTATATTTCCTTGTTCATGATAATCGTTTATTATCCATGCTAGAATTGTATTGATAGGAAACTCATATACATGTGTGGATACATAGACAACACCATGTCCCTAGTAAGCCTCTAGTTGCCTAGCTCGTTGATCAATAGATGGTTACAGTTTCCTGACCATGGACATTGGATGTCATTGATAATGGGATCACATCATTAGGAGAATGATGTAATGGACAAGACCCAATCCTAAGCCTAGCACAAAGATCGTGTAGTTCGTATGCTAAAGCTTTTCTAATGTCAAGTATCATTTCCTTAGACCATGAGATTGTGCAACTCCCGGATACCGTAGGAGTGCTTTGGGTGTGCCAAACGTCACAACGTAACTGGGTGGCTATAAAGGTTCACTACAGGTATCTCCGGAAGTGTCTGTTGGGTTGGCACGAATCGAGACTGGGATTTGTCACTCCATGTAATGGAGAGGTATCTCTGGGCCCACTCGGTAGGACATCATCATAATGTGCACAATGTGACCAAGGAGTCGATCACGGGATAATGTGTTATGGAACTAGTAAAGAGACTTGCCAGTAACGAGATTGAACAAGGTATCGGGATACCGACGATCGAATCTCGGGCAAGTACAATACCGCTGGACAAAGGGAATTGAATACGGGATTGATTGAATCCTCGACATCGTGGTTCACCTGATGAGATCATCGTGGAACATGTGGGAGCCAACATGGGTATCCAGATCCCGCTGTTGGTTATTGGCCGGAGAGTTGTCTCGGTCATGTCTGCATGGTTCCCGAACCCGTAGGGTCTACACACTTAAGGTTCGATGGCGCTAGGGTTATTAGGAAGACTTGTATGTGATTACCGAATGTTGTTCGGAGTCCCGGATGAGATCCCAGACGTCACGAGGAGTTCCGGAATGGTTCGGAGGTAAAGATTTATATATGGAAAGTTGTTGTTCGGGTTCCGGAAAAAGTTCGGTTTTTTCCGATATTGTACCGGGAAGCTTCCGGAAGGTTCCGAAGGATTCCGGAGGGGTCCGGAGGTCCAGAAAATGTTCCACCACGTCCAATACAGCAGCATGGGCTGTAAGGGGGTGCCCTAACCTTAATGGGCCAAGGGCACCAGCCCCCCCAAGGCCCATGCGCATGGGAGAGGGGAAACCCTAAGGGGGAGGGCCTCCACTTGACTTGTGAGGCACTCATCCCCCCCTTGGCCACCGCCCCCAACCCTAGATGGGATCTAAAGGGGGCCAGCCCCCTCTCTACCCACCTATAAATAGTGGAGGGGTGGGAGGGCGGCCACACCCTTGAACCTGGCGCAGCCCCTCCCCTCCAATACCTCTCCTCCTCCGCGTGAGCTTGGCGAAGCCCTGCCGGAGAACTGCCACTCCATCACCATCACGTCGTTGTGCTGCTGTTGGACTCTCTTCCTCAACCTCTCCTTCCTCCTTGCTGGATCAAGGCGTGGGAGATGTCTCTGTTCCGTACGTGTGTTGAACGCGGAGGTGCCGTCCGTCGGTGCTAGGATCATCGGTGATTTGGATCACGACGAGTACGACTCCATCAACCCTGTTCACTTGAACGCTTCCGCTTAGCGATCTACAAGGGTATGTAGATGCACTGTCCTTCCCCTCATTGCTAGATTACTCCATAGATTGATCTTGGTGATGCGTAGAAAATTTTAAATTTCTACTACGATCCCCAACATCCGGGAGCTCGGCTGCCGAATTGAGGTTCTGCTTGAAGAGGCCGCTCTGTACATCTACTGCTAAAGTAGCGGTGTGCTCCTCGGTATGGAGGGAGCGTTCCGTGTTTCCATTGACTGTTATGATGCCGCATGGTCCGGGCATCTTGAGCTTGAGATAAGCATAGTGTGGCACCACGTTGAATCGAGCAAATTTGGTTCGTCCCAGCAATGCGTGATAGTCACTGTGGAAGGGGACGATGTCGAAGATCAACTCTTCACTACGGAAGTTGTCCGGGGATCTGAAGACAACCACTAGTGTGATTGAGCCCGTATAGCGGGCCTCTACACCTGGTATGACTCCTTTAAAGGTAGTCTTTGTGGGCTTGGTCCTTGAGGGATTAATACCCATTTTGCACACTGTATCCTGATAGAGCAGGTTCAGACTGCTGCCACCATCCATGAGGACTCGCGTAAGATGGAATCCATCAATGATTGGGTCAAGGACCAGTACGGCTGAACCGCCATGACGGATACTGGTCGGATGGTCCCAACGATCGAAAGTGATCGGGCAGGAAGACCATGGGTTGAACTTTGGGGTGACTGGCTCCATCGCGTAGACGTCCCTGAGCGCGCGTTTGCGCTCCCTCTTAGGGATATGGGTAGCGTATATCATGGTCACAGTTTTAACTTGGGGGGCTTCTTCTGTCCCCCTGTGTTTGGCGGACAGGACTCCTCATCATCGTTCTCGCTTTGTGAACCCTTCTCCTTATTCTCGGCATTTAATTTGCCGACCCATTTAAAAACTCAGTAGTCTCTATTGGTATGATTGGCTGGTTTGTCTGGGGTGCCATGGATCTGGCATGGACGGTCGAGTATGCGGTCCAAGCTGGATGGGCTCTGATTGTTTCTTTTATATGGCTTCTTCCGTTGGCCGGACTTGGAGCCACTGAATTCAGCATTGACTGGGGTGTCATCGGTATTTTCACCGTTGTTTTAACGCTTGTGCCTGTTGTGTCGGGGCTTACCATTGTTGTTTTTGGTCTCAGAGGTGCCAGCCTCGCTTGCAGTGTTTTTTCTACGGGCTAGCCAACTATCCTCGCCTGCGCAAAAACGGGTCATGAGTGCCATGAGCGCTGGCATGGACTTTGGATTTTCTTGGCCGAGGTGACGGGCGAGCCATTCGTCGCGGATGCTATGCTTAAAGGCCGCTAGGGCTTCGGCATCCGGACAGTCGATGATCTGGTTCTTTTTAGTTAGGAACCTGCTCCAGAATTTCCTGGCTGACTCTCCAGGTTGTTGGACTATGTGACTTAAGTCATTAGCATCCGGAGGTCGTACATATGTACCTTGGAAGTTGTCGTGGAAGGCGTCTTCCAAGTCCTCCCAGCTGTCAATAGAGTTTTTAGGCAGACTATTTAACCAGTGTCGATCTGGCCCTTTGAGTTTTGGCAAGAGGTATTTGATGGCATGAAGGTCACCACCGCGGGCCATATGAATATGGAGAAGAAAATCTTCAATCCATACCGCGGGATCTGTTGTTCCATCGTATGATTTGATGTTCACGGGTTTAAACCGTTCAGGGAATTCATGCCCCATTACTTCATAAGTGAAGCAAAGAGGGTGTGCGGCGCCTCTATATCGGGCCATATCGCGACGTAGCTCGGATGGAGTCTGTTTGCGGCATTCGGCCTGGGCGTGATTAGGCTTGTCATGTCCGAATAAATAGCTGTTGTCGCGTGTCGGGGCACGCCCCGTGATCCGTAGATCGACCTGGTATGTCCTGCTCTACTGTCCAGGTCCTGCCGATGGTCATATGTATATGCCCGAGCTGTTTTATCCCTGCCTTTACAGCGAGGTAGTACGGGCTGGTGTGCGGCTTGGGTTGCCGCTTTATCCCGACCATGTGGTGGTCGGTCAGCCGCATTGTGCGCTGATGGCACGGGCTCCAACGCCTTGTCATCGAATTGAGGTAGTAATTTGCGCTTCGGGTAACTTTTGGGTGGTCGCTCGAGGCCGTATTCCTCGGCTTCCAGGATGTTAGTACATCTATCATTGAGCAGATCTTGGTCAGCTTGAAGCTGTTGTTGCTTCTTTTTCAAGCTCCTTGCAGTGGCTATTAGCCGGCGCTTAAAGCGCTCCTGCTCAAGAGGTTCCTCGGGCATGATAAAATCCTCGTTGCCGAGGCTCACCTCATCCTTGGAGAGTGGAAGATAATTGTTGTCCTCTGAGTCTTCGTGCACGGCCTGTTCATTAGGGCTGACTCACCCATCTTCCTGTTCGTCCTGTTCGGAAGTTGGCTGAACGGGGTCTTCATTGTCTTCGACATCGTCTAGAGTATTGTTTTCTCCTGTGCTGGTATTGCTATCCTTTTCATGGCTGACTTAGAGCGGCGCCGCTGTCGTCAGTGCTTTGGCTGTATCTCAAGAGGTTTATCTTCCACTGGGTCTTCTTTGTCATCGCTGTTAACTTTTTTGGGTGTGTCCACCATGTATACGTCGTAGGAGGAAGTGGCCGTCCGGCGCCCCGTAAATGGCAGGTTTTGGGCCTGCTCCTCTTCGGCATCGTCGTCCATACCATCGATGTCTCCGGAGTCATAGTCGGGCATGTCGGTTAGATCTTCGACAATGGCTATTAAGTGGGAGGTGGGTGGGATGCGAAATTCCCCGTCATCAGCCCCCAGTTCAAACTGCATATAATTCGGCTGTGATTCCCCTGCTAAAGAGAGGGGTTTTAGTGAGTTTAGCACATCGCCCAAAGGTGAGTGCCGGAAGATGTCTGCGGAACTGAATTCGATGATCGGCGCCTGGTAAGGCTCGGTGGACACGGATGCTTGTAGTTCGAAACCAGTGGTCGGAGATGAATCCGGGGGTCCGGTGACGCAGACCCCGCTCGAGGTTGGATCTGTGTGTGGCTCCAACGCCGCTGAGTCTGCGACTTCCATGGCGGGGTTAAGCTTCCCGTCTTCGGATGGCGCAAGCTGCTTCGGATCTAGGGCTAGAGCGCTTACAGGTGCGATCTCCTGGGTATGGTCCGATGACAGATTTAGGTCATGTTCATCGCAGTGGCAGGGAGCGGCTGCCATGGGCTCAAATCCATCGAAGATCAAGTCTCCACAGATATTAGCGACTAGTTCAAGCTTCCAAACCTGACCTGACAGACAGGGGCATAGCTATCGATCTGCTCTAGATTTGTAGATGATGGATGGAGTCATCGAACCTTCTAATGATGACACATCGGAACTCTCAATGAAAGCACCAATGTCGGTGTCAAAACCGGCGGATCTCGGGTAGGGGGTCCCGAACTGTGCATCTAAGGTTGATGGTAACAAGAGACGGGGAACACGATGTTTACCCAGGTTCGGGCCCTCTCTATGGAGGTAATACCCTACTTCCTGCTTGATTGATCTTGATGAATATGAGTTTTACAAGAGTTGATCTACCTCGAGATTATAATGGCTAAAACCCTAGAAGTCTAGCCTATGTGATTATGATGATCTTCTCCTATATGGACTAAACCCTCTGGTTTATATAGACACCGGAGGGGACTAGGGTTATACAAAGTCGGTTACAGAGAAAGGAATCTTCATATCCATACGCCAAGCTTGCCATCCACGCCAAGGAGTGTCCCATCCGGACACGGGTGGAAATCTTCGGTCTTGTATCTTCGTAGCCCATCAGTCTGGCCCATGTCCAACAGGCCGGATGCCCGAGGACCCCTTTGTCTAGGACTCCCTCACCCCCTTTCCCACAGATCCCCATCCGCATCCCCATCCCCCACTCCAGAGCATCACAGCCTAAGCCCGGCTACGCTTCCCGCGGAGCTCGGGGAGCGACTGGCCCAAAATATAGCGGTCTCTTCGCCCGACGTTGCCGAGGAAGCTGACGACCATTACTGGCGGTAGGCACTCAAGCAGCGGGCTAGAGTATGCGGGCATGTCTCATCCGCCGGCTACGACATCGAGGTCATCAACAGCGTTGGCCTGAGGCAGGCTATGTCACAGGTTAAGTGGCCCACACCCAACCCCTCGGGTTCAACCGTCGTCGATCTCATCCATGGCCCCGCCGCTGATCTCCTCTTGCTCGCTGTCAACAATTTGCCATTCTACATCGCCATCGAACCCCTTTTATCATTTCTGAAGGACACGTTCTATGACGCTTGCTTGGGATCCACAGCTTCCAAGTCAGACCTCATCAATGGCGACCACGAGGAGGGCACCCTCTCCGGCTCTTCCAAGGGGAAAGCGCCCGTCTACTACATCAGGGAGGGCACCCTACAGTTGTGCTCTTCCAAGGGGAAGGAGCCCATCTGCGACAACATGGAGCACATCCAGGGTCCGTGTTCTTCCCACGGGAACGAGCCCATCTGTGACAAGTGAGCAAACCCATGATTTGTTTTGTCGTGCCTCTTCACAGGGGGAAACCCATGATTTATTTTGTCGAGTCCCTTTTGTAGTGTAGTGAGAATATGTCCGGTTTTAATTGCTATATCTGGTTGTTTGCAGTATGCCTTGTTTATTTCAATTGTTCACAATGTGATCCTCTATATGTGCAATTATTTACTATGCAATACATTTCATCAATCCAGTTTTAAACATACCGATAGGAATGCATATATTTGCTTGTTGTGAAGCCTGTTATAGCTAGCATATGCCTCTTTTAAAGTTTTTTGATTGTTTGGTCGTTTGTAGTTGGCATATGTCCAGTTTCAAATGATATCTTTAGTTGTTCGTAGTAGGCCTTGTTTATTCTAGTTATTCACAATGTGATGTTCTATATGTGCAAGTATGAACTGTTCTTCTTAACATGCTTCTCGATGTACCTACACAGGACAATTTTGGGAATGACTGTTGTTTTCCATCGAGATTAGTTTCATTCTGTTGGTGTCAAAACCAGCGGATCTTGGGTAGGGGGTCCCGAACTGTGCGTCTAAGGCGGATGGTAACAGGAGGCGGGGGACAAGATGTTTACCCAGGTTTGGGCCCTCTCGATGGAGGTAATACCCTACGTCCTTCTTGATTGATCTTGATGATATGAGTATTACAAGAGTTGATCTACCATGAGATCGTAGAGGCTAAACCCTAGAAGCTAGCCTATGGTATGATTGTTGTTGTCCTATGGACTAAACCCTCCGGTTTATATAGACACCAGAGGAGGCTAGGGTTACACAGAGTCGATTACAAGGGAGGAGATCTACATATCCGTATTGCCAAGCTTGCCTTCCACGCCAAGGAGAGTCCCATCCGGACACGGGACGAAGTCTTGAATCTTGTATCTTCATAGTCCAACAGTCCGGCCAAAGGATATAGTCCAGCTGTCCGGAGACCCCGTAATCCAAGACTCCCTCAGTAGCCCCCGAACCAGGCTTCAATGACGATGAGTTCGGCGCGCAGATTGTCTTCGACATTGCAAGTAGGGTTCCTCTCCAAATTCTAAATATCTGCTGAGTAGTGTCCGACTCCCCATAAATGTTGCACTTCTTGGCTTCCGCGCCCAATAAGGGCTATCTTCCACGTGTCGAGCGAATGCGAGGAGCCAGGGCATTTTTACATTTGCCACCCTAGCCATGTAAGTAAACTGTCTATTAAAGAGACGGGGATTCTTAGATCCAGACCACACCATCCTCTCACGGTGAGTATCCATCGGAGCGTGCTCGGAAAAATCCATTCCAACATGGCCTGCCATCGCAGCTCCTCCTCTTGCTCCCGTAGCCCTAAGCCCGGTGATTGGGAGAAGTGTTCTGTCCCGCATAGCCAATTAGTAGAGTTACAGACCCAGGGATTTCTCCCTCCAGCGTATATGGTCCCCATTCGAGCCGAGCTTGCCACCTACAATGGCGGGGAGCAAGCGGAGAGCTTCTCCAATCCCTCCAAGGGGGAGCGGGTATGCCTTGTCCCTTATTTACTAAGGGGGCTTGGATTTCCAATCCATCCATTCCTCCACGGGCTCCTGGAGTTTTATGGCCTCCAGTTTCATAATTTCACCCCCGCTTCCATATTACACATCGCTGGTTATGTTGCCCTTTGTGAGTTGTTTCTGGCCTGTGAAGCTCATTTTGAGCTGTGGAAGGGGCTATTCTGCCTTGTGCCCTGCACACAGGAGGGGTCAATATATCAAGTGGGCGGAGCCTAAATATGGCGCATCGCCGGGACCAAATACATGTCCGGTACCCCGAAGAAGACGTCCGAAGACTGGCCTTCAAAGTGGTTTTACATGGAGGACGTCCCCCTTCCAGATCCTATTCGGATGGGTCTTCCCGAGTTCGACAATGCCCCTTTGAAGAAACGCCGAAGCTGGCGCCCACGGAGCCCTCAGGAGGAAGGTAATGTTGAAGTCCTTTACCTGATGGGCCGGATAAAAATGCTGGCTCAATCAGGACTGACAATAACCAAAGTTATGCCCATATGTATAATGCGGGGGGTGCAGCCACTTCAATATCAAGGGCACCCCATGTGGCGTTTTAACGGGGAAGATGATGCCACCCGCTGCGGGCGTAAGGGACCGTACTCAGTTGCGGCTCTAGCAAAAATTATGTCCGATCTGTTCAAGGGAGAGGAAGAGGAGTTCATCCGTATTGAGCCACGGGATGGATTCTCCATGTACAACCCTCCAAGTTGGGTGAGCTGTCACTTTTTACTCCCAACCTTCCCGCATTCTTCATCATAAATACTCACCTTGCCGTTTCATGGCAGGAACTACGAAAGGCTGTAGGGGAGGTCAACAGCCCACCTCCACAACCGGAGGACCCTAACCGGGCCCTCGATCCCGGAGTCGAAGAGGATCCGGACATATTTGTGGAGCTGATCGACAGGACATTCTATCAATTGAGCTGCAATGATGCCATGGTGGCCATCATAGCCGACTATCCTAGGCTACTCCCCGCATCGCATGTAAGAAAAACCGGAGCCCCAACTTCTGAGAAGGATCCTCTTTAATGCACTTCACCTACCATACACATATGGTGTTTTACAGGGAAGGCCCTCGGGATGCCATGCCGAACCCGCAGTGACTCGCCAACAAGGGACACCAAAGCCGGGTAGGCCAAAAAGGAAGGCGGTCAGGACTGAGACGCCGGCGCAGAGATATGATACAGAACCTCACTCCGTGGTTGTCGTATTTCTTAAAATATAATGACGTCCATGTTTCCTAGTAGAAAAAACGCTCGCCAGACTATATCCGGAGAGGTTTCCGATCACGCCTTCACTAGTCAGGCTCCAGGGCCGGACATAGAGGCGGAAGCTAACACGGGGCGAACGTCGGATACTCCTCCTACAGAGGATGTGGATAGACTATCCACTACAAATTTCAAAGTGGAGAGAGCCATGAATCACAGGTGTCGCCGGGCCGTGCTTCGTGACGCTTGTTTCTCCCAAGAGGTGTTCGATGCCTTCAACTCAGGAGACGCGTACATCCATGCTGCTCAAAACGGTCTTGCCAGAGCCACGGACCAGTATGTAAAGGATATACATGTAAGAAAATCTGATGATTATATATATCAGTAGCCCCTGAGACTTGAAACAGTTGATACAACTGATTTAAGGATCATTATTTGTGCAGGTTCTTACAGAGAAAAATACCCAATTGTCTCAAGTGCTGGAAGAGTGCAAAGCCCAGCTACGGGCCGCGGTTGCCGCGTTGAAGGAGTCCGAGAAGGCCCCCTCTGGTAACACTTGTTTCCATTGCAAAGAATGATAGGTACCAGATAGTATGCGGTAGGCATGCAAATCTAACAATAGATGTTGCAGATGACTCCGGAGTGAATCCGGAGGCCGTGCCGGAGAATGCGCAATGTGCTAATCGACAGCTAAATGTTGGCGAGCGCATGCTTACGTGGGTCAGGCAGGAGAAAAATAATCTCCAGGATGCCAATATCTGGTTCGGCGTGGAACTGAAAGATGTCTGAGCCCAACTTTCGGACTCTGTGAAGGAGAATAAGCGGCTTCGACGCGGCATTTTCAGTAAGTGCTTGAACGAACTTTTGAAAGAGTTCGGCAAAGAAGCCAGCTAACAGAGTTATGTCTGCAGGTATGCTGACGGGTCGTCCCGTGGAGGAGATGCCCGGGTCTGCAGGTGATCTTCTACCAGAGCTCTCACAACTGCACGAACAAGTTCGGCAGGTGATGCGGGGTATTGCCCAAGCCTTGTGGCCATCCGCCTCCCTGCCAGGAGGCATGGGGGAGCTTATAGAGAAGCTCAAGGGAGCGCGGCGGCGCTTCCGATTATGGAAGATATCAGCCTGCCGACAAGGTGCAAGGGAAGGTTGGGCCATGGTGAGGTCGGACCTGTGGGGCCCGATGGGAAAGAGATCCCCATCAGTTTGGTATATGACCAAGTAGAATTAGCCGCAAAGTATTCCCAACAGGATTGTAGGCTAGACAGCATGTTGGATGGTATAGAAGAAGAATTTAGTCAGTCTTAGTGACTATGTACTTTAAGTGACATGTATAATGTCCCTAGCCGGATTGTAAATCATTTGTCATGGCGGACCTTTTCGCTTCGACCTCTAGACCCGATAGTCCGGAGTGTATCCGAATACCCGCTCGGTTGTGTAAAAACTGGGGTATGCGTGGAAACCAGGCGTAGGGGTCATAAGTGCTTGAACAGACAAGTACCCAACTAGCTATGTTATATTACATGGATAGTAAGAAACATCTTCCAGGGAGAATAGTTCCATTAAGGGTTCCTTTCCTTGGGTACGCATGCCCTATTGTGCATGTCCGAACTGCGAAAAGAGACACGGGCTATAAACATCTGGGGGCATGTATCCAAATAAATAAAAGTCATCTTTTGTTCACCGACCGAATATTCCCTTAAGAACACTAGCTTTCGGCTTCACCCAGTCTGAGGTACACATCCGCTGACCCGGCAGTAACAATCGCAGAGGTGCTCCCCTTATGCCATAGCCGAATTAACGGGAACGTAGGGAATAAATACAAGAGCCAGGCAAGCCAGCTTGGCCAAAACTTAAGTCATATCGATGCATATAATGGCGAAAAAAGGTACATGTGGAAGAATGACACATGTGTGGGGCATAAGGCCCAGAAAAATAGTTATATTAAGCTTCTGTATAAGAAGCCCCCAGGTACAATGAGCGTGGTTAGCACATCAAGATTGTGTAGTCAAGACACAAGTTAGCCTTTTAAGGCCTTGAGGAGAAGAAAAAAGAAGGGAGAAAGAGAGAAAAGACGGATATGCAAAAAATTGATGGGGGTAAGGAGACGACCATAGAGTCTGGCATTAGGCGTAGAATCTTCGGAGTCTGGCTGTGTTCCATGGGTTTGGCTCGAGTCGATTGTCCGATACATCCCGCAGACGGTACGCTCCACTGGTCAGAACCTGGTGAATAAGGAAGGGATATTCCCATTTGGGCTTGAGCTTGTTCTTTTTCTTCTCCGGCAGGCGTAGAACTAGTTCGCCAACGTTATAGGTTTTGGCCAGTACTTCTCTGCTTTGATACCTTCTAGCCTATTGCTGATAGAATGCGGAACGGGCTTTTGCCACGTCGTGCTCCTCCTCCAGGGCGTCCAAACTGTCCTGCCGATCGAGCTCGGCCTCTCTTTCTTCGTACATGAGCACTCGAGGTGAGTCATGAATTATGTCGCAAGGCAGAACCGCCTTTGCGCCGTACACCATAAAAACGGTGTGTATCCGGTAGTGCGATTCGGCGTGGTCCGCAGCCCCCATAGTACGGAGTCGAGCTCCTCTACCCAGTGCGTGTTTGATTCCTTTAAGGACCGCACTAATATGGGTTTTATGCCGCTCATGATAAGACCATTTGCTCGCTCGACTTGAACGTTAGTTTGCGGGTGATAGACAGAAGCATAATCGAGCTTGATGCCCATGTCGCTGCACCAAAGTTTTACCTCGTCGGCTGTAAAGTTCATGCCATTGTCAGTGATGATGCTGTGGGGGATGCCATAACGGTGTACAACCCCAGATACAAAGTCTATCATCGGTCCGAATTCAGCCGTTTTAACGGGTTTGGCTTCTATCCATTTGGTGAATTTATCGACCATGACTAGTAAGTATTTTTTCTTATGGGTTCCCCTTTAAGGGGTCCGACCATATCAAGCCCCCAAACCGCAAAGGGCCAAGTAATGGGGATTGTTTGGAGAGCGGTAGGTGGCATATGGCTTTGTTTTGCAAAAAGCTGGCAACCGACGCAACGTTGGACCAGATACTGTGCATCTGCGCGGGCCGTCGGCCAATAGAAACCTGTATGGAAGCCTTGCTTACAAGGGCCAGGGCTGCGGCGTGGTGGCCACCGAGTCCAGCATGGATTTCTGCCAAAAGCTTCCGCCCTTCCTCTTCGGAGATGCACCATTGAAGGACTCCTGTAGTGCTTTTCTTATAAAGCTCTCCCTCGTGGACCTTGTAGGCTTTAGATCGCCGCACTATGCAGCGTGCCTCATTTTGGTCCTCGGGTAGTTCCTGCCTGGTTAGGTAGGCCAGGAATGGTTCTGTCCACGGGGCGATGACGGCCATTATCACGTGGGCCGAAGGTGTTATTTCGGTGGCAGAGCCTCCGATTGTGTCAGAGTGTTCGGTATCTGGTGTTGTGTCCGGGTCCGGACTATTGTTACCGGTGTCCCCTTCCCATACCACGGATGGCTTAAACAGCTTTTCCAAGAAGATGTTAGGTGGGACAGGGTCGCGCTTAGCACCGATACGGGCGAGGATATCCGCCGCCTGATTGTTTTCCCAAGCCACATGGTGGAATTCAAGCCCCTCGAACCGAGCTGACATTTTGAGGACGGTGTTGCGATATGCCGCCATTTTCGGATCCTTGGCGTCGAAGTCTCCATTTATTTGAGATATTGCAAGGTTCGAGTCCCCACACACCTCCAGGCGTTGAATGCCCTTGGAAACTGCCATCCGGAGACCATGTAATAGGGCCTCGTATTCGGCTGCGTTGTTGGAGTCTGTGTATAGTATTTGGAGTACGTATTGTACTGTATCTCCGGTAGGGGACGTCAGGACGATGCCAGCCCCCAAACCAGCCAACATTTTAGAGTCGTCAAAGTGCATGATCCAATTGGAGCACGCGCCGTACTCTTTAGGGAGTTCGGCTTCTGTCCACTCGGCGACGAAATCGGCCAGTACTTGTGATTTAATGGCTTGCCATGGTCTATATGTTGTGTCGAACGGGAGGAGCTCAATAGCCCATTTGGCAATCCGGCCCGTGGCATCGCGGTTCTTTATTATGTCGTTGAGTGGTACTTCTGAGGCCACCGTAATTGAACACTCTGGAAAGTAGTGTCGTAATTTCCGGGATGCCTTGAATACCATGTATGCTATCTTTTGATAATGTGGTTTCCATGATTTGCATGGAGTAAGGACAGTGGATACATAATATGCCAGCTTTTGAAGTGGGAATTTATGTTTGTCCGTCTCTCGTTCGACGACGAGCACTGCGCTTACAACTTGGTGAGTTGTCGCTATATATAACAACATTGGTTCGCCGAGATTTGGCGCCGCCAAGATTGGGTTAGTGGCCAGGATGGCTTTGATTTCTTCCAAACCGGCCGTGGCTGCGTCCGTCCACTCGAAGTGTTCGCTGCACCGAAGAAGGTGATAAAGAGGGAGTGCATTTTCTCCTAATCGGGAGATAAAGTGGCTTAAGGCCGCTACACATCCAGTTAACTTCTGGATTTGCTTGAGGTCAGTTGGGATAGCCAACTGCGACAGAGCTTAGATTTTAGCCGGATTTGCTCCAATTCCTCTACTGGAGACGATGAAGCCCAGGAGCTTTCCGGCGGATACGCCGAAAACACATTTTTCGGATTGAGCTTGATGTCGTATGTTTGGAGATTGTCGAACGTGAGTCTCAAGTCGTCTATTAAGGAGTCGACGTGTCTAATTTTAACGACCACATCGTTTACGTATGCCTCCACTGTTTTGCCGATCTGCTTTTCCAGACATGTCTGAATCATGTGCTGATACGTTGCGCTAGCGTTTTTGAGCCCGGAGGGCATTGTGTTAAAACAGAAGGGGTCGTATGGAGTGATAAATGCCGTTGCAGCTTGATCGGACTCCGCCATCTTAATTTGGTGGTAACCAGAGTATGCGTCGAGGAAGCACAATGAGTCGTGTCCTGCGGTGGCGTCGATAATTTGATCGATGCGAGGGAGGGGGAAGGGATCCTTTGGGCAAGCCTTATTAAGGTCTTTGAAGTCGACGCATAGGCGCTAGGATTTGTCCTTCTTTGGTACCATTACCAAGTTTGCTAGCCAGTCCGGATGTTTTATTTCTCTAATGAATCCCGCCTCCAGTAACTTGGCTAGCTCCTCTCCCATGGCTTGTCGCTTAGGTTCGAAGAAACGCCGAAGAGTTTGCTTGACCGGCTTGAATCCCTTCAGAATGTTAAGGCTATGCTCGGCCAGCCTGCGTGGGATTCCTAGCATGTCTGAAGGATGCCAGGCGAATATGTCCCAATTCTCGCGCAGGAACTCCCGTAGTGCAGCGTCTACAGCGGGGTTTAATTGTGCCCCGATGGATGCTGTTTTTATGGGGTCCGTTGGATGGACTCGGAATTTGACTATTTCATCCACTGGTTTAAAAGAGGTGGACTTGGATCTTTTGTCGAGTATCACGTCGTCCCTGTCCACTGTGGAGCGCAGCGTAGTTAATTCCTCCGCCGCAAGGGCTTCGGATAATGCCTCGAGGGCCAGTGCGGCTGTTTTGTTCTCGGCACGGAGTGCTATGTCCGGATCACTAGCTAGAGTGATGATTCCATTAGGCCCAGGCATTTTGAGCTTCATGTACCCGTAATGGGGTATGGCTTGGAAGATCGTGAATGCCTCCTGCCCTAGAAGGGCGTGGTATCCGCTACTGAACGGGGCCACTTGGAATGTAATTCCTTCGGACCTGTAATTCTTTGGAGTGCCGAATACCACATCTAGTGTGATTTTCCCAGTGCAACGTGCCTCACGACTGGGGATGATTCCTCAGAAGGTTGTGTTGCTTTGCTCAATACGGTTTCTGTCTATTTCCATTTTTGAAGAGTCTCCTCCTAAATGAGGTTTAATCTGCTGCTGCCGTCCATGAGCACTTTAGTAAGCCGAAAGCCGTCCACAATTGGACTGAGGACCAAGGCGGCTGGTGCTCGGGCTGTTCGGAATTTAGGTTCGTCACTAGCATTGAAGGTGATAGCCGTGTCGCTCCATGGATTTATTGCTGCCATGTGGCAGACTTCGGCAAGGCTGCAGAGTGCTCGATTACGCCTATTCACTACTAGGGAAAAGGCTAGCAGCAGCGCGGGTTTTAGGTGTATCAGTAGCGCGGGGACTGGCGCTACTAATAAGGTGCTACAGCTAACACGTAGCAGTAGCGCGTGCTCACCAGCGCTACTGCTACACAAGTGTAGCAGCAGCGCGCTTAATGGAAGCTCGCTACTGCTAATAGCTATAGTGCGCTTCTCCTGTGCGCGCTACTGCTACTACCACGCTGCTGCTAACTGTTCTCCACTCGCTACTGCTAATTTTAGTAGTTTTTTGTTTTTTTCGGCATATTTGTTTTGTATTTGAACATGCTTTATAGAAGAATATTTAGCACATACAAATGTCATCATGATACACATACAATAGCCTGCGAGACCACAAATGTAATCATAGCATATACATACAAATAGTCTCATCATAATCATCATCCAACACAAAGTGGTATCTTGTCATCATCTCGAAAATAGCGATACATGCAAGTCTCGAATACTTGCAACTACAACATCATCCATCTAAACAAAGGTATATGCGAGAAGAGCTATCACTATGAGTGAGAGCAAAACTATGCAGTACATGAGGTGGCGGTTACGAGTCTTCTCTCGCGCTAGCGTGAACCTCAAGTAACTAGCTTCTCCTTCTTGTCTGCTTTTGAAGCCTTTATGGCTGGCACCCGAGAACCCATTCACTTGCGCCTGACACTCATGCCACTCGTTGTACACCCCTAGAACCTTCCCTTTGTACACGACATAGCACTACCATCTCGCCATCAAGAAACTAGGTACCTGTTAGAGATGCATGTTCATGAAGAGGATGTACCATCATATATATGCAACAAAATATACTAGAGCAACACCGAAAAAGAAAGGGTTAGCAACTAGATGCAACATACAGTATGCAAATTAATTAACTAGAGGTACGCAGGTCATCGTATGCAAACTAACAAAGTAGCGTTACGCAAGTTCGGCAGGGACCGTGGACATCACAAAGTTTCATCGCTACAAAAAGTATACAAGTTCAACCGACACATATCATCATCATCGGCATCATAAATCACTAGAAGTTCCATCCTTCCATATCATCGAGGATGGACCCTAGCTTCTTGAACGGCGTGAGGTCTAGACGTTGCATGCCTATGCGAGTTTGGACGTCAGCTCGCGATATAGGGCCATGGTGGAACATCCCCTTCTCATCGACGACTTCTTTCATGATGATCGTCGCAATGTCGCTTTGGATGCGAAAGAAGTCATCTCTAAGTTTATAATCCGCTTCTCCATGAGATTCTAGCCACTTGTGGATATGATCATCATTTCTACTTCTCATGCGAAGCTTTTGGTGATCCGTGTTGAACTGAATCATGAGATGGACGATGTAGAATCCATCTTCTTGCTTGGCTTTGGTACATGGATGCAGGAGAAGTTAGTTTTATGCGTGAAACCCATCTTCTTGTTCCTTTGTTTCTTGATCTGCATGTGGCCACCTCTAATGCTGAAGCCTTGGAGAGCATCATCTAGAATATTCATTATGTGGGTGTAGTCTTTTTTCTCGTAGTCTCTGGAAGGGTCAAAATACACGGCGTGGGAGACTTGCGGGTAAAGAACGATAAGGACGGCGCGCCCGTTGCTGCGGGGAAAAGACACCTCAAATTATTCCCTATATGAGAGAGAAGGAATGATTGAAATGTACGAAAGGGTTGTTCAGAACTGACTTACTTTGGATGATAAGGCACGAGGACAATTTCCCGGTCCTTATTCTGTACCATGAAGTTTTGGAGGTACTCCCTAGCAGTTTCACGCTCAAAGTTGCCGAGACTCAAGAAAGACTCATGCATGTAGTACGGATCCGCCACACAGATTTGCGAGACTTCTTCACTCTTCATGATGGAGCTCATATGTAGCGCAAAAAGGCAGACGATTGTAAAATCGAGTCGCCTAGCAGAGAGAGAGAGGGGGTTTACAGAGGGTGCAGGGGCGAGGGAGGCGAGGGCCGACGGGTCGGGGGCGAGCACGCCGGGGTAGGGGGCGAGCGCCGGGTCGGGGGCGAGCGCCGGGGTGCGGCGGTGCGACGGGGGGAAGAGAGAGTGGGGATTTGAGGGGAAAAGAGGCGGGATTAAGCAGGGAGAGTGAGAATTTTGGGTTAAGTGGACGTAGCAGTAGCGCGTTTAGACAAAATGCGCTGCTACTACCTTCACTAGCTATAGTGGTTTAGATAAAACGCGCTGCTACTACCTTCACTAGCTGTAGCGGTTTAGATAAAACGCGCTGCTACTGCCTTCACTAGCTGTAGCGGTTTTATAAGAAAATCGATACTGCTAGCTTGAATGTAGTTGTTTTATAAGGAAATCGCTATTGCCAGTTTTCCTTTTTCTTTTCCTTTATTTTCTCCCACTTTTATTTCCCGAGAGCAGTGAACGAAGGGAAGGCGATATATATTGCATCATTTGACGGTTAAATATGTATACAAAATAGGAACGTATATATTACATCATTTGACCGATAACATACGGTTCGTCAGTGCTGACGTTTTCGTTTTTGAGTCAGCTTCTTTCCCTTCTTGTTCGTCGAAGAATAATTGAGCCCCTCATTGTGACTTTGCCTTTTCCATGGAGTACGATTTTTCTTAGGTAATGTAGTATTGATTCTTCTTTTGACGTATACTTCATCATCATCGTCATCTTCCCTCATTGGGTTGTCGTACTGATCATAGTCTTCCTTGTTGGCGACTCCATCCATTCCAATGATGTTCCTTTTGCCTCTCCTCGCGACAACACAACTGGGATTGCATGGGTCGGTTATGAAGAAGCATTGTGTCACGTGCTTAGTGTGTACCCATGGCTCGTTTTTGGCGATAGCGTTCACGGTAGCGCTCTTGGCATCGGGTATAGTCATGGTAGTGAAAATCTGGTTTTCTCTTTCGACATTCTTAGCCCATCTGACACGGAACATCGTCGTGTTGTGTAGTCTAGAGTAGTCAAGCTCCCAGATCTCCTCGACCCTTCCATAAAATCGTTCAGTTGCGCCGTTGTCGTTGCCGGTCATGCATTCCATCATCACCCATGAGTTCTAATCATCATTGTCCATATCTTTGGCCTCCGTGTAGAACGTGTATCCGTTGATATCATATGCCTGATAGGTTATGAGGTTGGGCGAGGGGCCATGTGCTAAGGCGTATATGAGCAATCCGTCCTTAGAGCCCTCCTCCGGGGGATTAGCAATAATATGCTCTTTGAACCAATGTAGGAAAGTGGAGTTGTGCTCTCTAGTAACTTCCCCGTCCGTCCTGCATACCCCCCGGTCACGATACTTCTTTGCGATAATTTCTTTGTGCAGTGCCACGAAAGGATCTACCTCGTCTAGGTGTTGTAGCACTACCAAGTTTGCTCGGTCAAAGTCACTGCATCGATCTGAGTATGCCACGTGCAGTTCCATGCGACCATTGCAGTGACCTTCTCCTTCGAGCCTTCCATCGTGCTTGTTAACTGGCAAACCAACACTAACACCAGGCGGCTGGTCTGCGCCATATAGAAAATTCTCACAGAAAGAGATGCACACTTGTGTCACATAGCCCTGGATGATGCTTCCATCCGGACGGGACATGTTACAAACGAATCCTTTGATGATCCCATTCATCCTCTCAAACGGCATCATGTTGTGCAGGAATGACGGCCCCAGGTCTATTATGTCATTCACAATATGGACACACAGATGCACCATCACGTCAAAGAACGCGGGTGGGAAGTACATCTCAAGCTCATTCAGTATCACAACGATCTCTTCATGTAGCCTTTGGAGCTGCTTCACACTGATCAACTTTCGAGAGATGACGTCGAAAAAGTTGCAGAGACCAATAAGCGTGTCACAGACGTGCTTGTCCATTATCCCTCTAAGGGCAACAGGTAGTATCTGCGTCATCATCACATGACAGTCATGGGACTTCATCCCGCTGAACCTTTTCTTGTCTGTGTCTAGATATCTGTTTATCTTGCCATAGTAACCGGAACTAACTTTGACTCCGGTAAGGCACTTAAAGAATTGATCGATCTCAGCCTGACTTAAGGTGAAGCAAGAAGGGGGGCAATAATCCTATTTCTTTATTCTATTGCCCTTCTTCTCCCGTGCCTCTTTCTTCGTCTCTGTCACGTCTGACATTTTACGGGGCGGCACGTGCAGATCTTCCCTGATTTTAAAATCTTGCAAGTCTTTTCTTGCCTTCGGCCCATCCTTGGTCTTATCCGGCATGTTCATCAGTGTTGCGAGCAAGCTCTCAAGGACATTGTACGATTCTATTATACGATTCTACGACTTTACGATCCAAACTAAGCCCTCTGATTCTACGATTTTGGTTCGTAGAATCTACGTTTTTACGATCCTGGTAGTTAAGATTCTACGATTTGCGATCCTGCCATCGGACTTCCGATCCGATTCAGAATCACGATTCTGACAACCTTGCACCTCAGGATTGCAACCATCATACAATGGAGTGTTTGAGTCTACCACCAGTTGCTCCAGCTTAGCCTCCTCTCTAGAAGTAGCTCTCTCAGTACTCGTCTCCTTGCGAAGCAATGCTTGAACATGAGGGTCCCGCACGAATTGAACTTAGTACCGATGAACTCTGTTGCGTGGAGTCCATGTCGTTCTCTCCGCCGCCATGTCCATCCCCTTCTCCGCCGCCATGGCCGGCCCCTTCTCCGCCGCCATGTCTGGCCCCTTCTCCGCCGCCATGTCCGGCCTCTTCCCCGCCGCCATTATCGATCATCTCTTCGTCTTGCCCCGTGTCATCATTGCCTGCCCCATCGGCATCCTCAACATCGTCATCCTCATCTTCAATTATCCACCGAGTATAGCCATCCATGAAACCAGTCATGAGCAGGTGCGCTTCGACACGACCATCGTCATGGGGGTCGAGCCAAACTATTCCTTTGCATTTTTGACACGGACATAAAACCTCTGTCTGGTTATTTTCTTTCATGTCCTGCACCGCCGACCACAACCACCTGTCCACCATCGTTCCACTGACCATCGTCAACTCTGCACGGTAATTATAAAAAAATTGATTATAAAAATGCGTGCATGCATCAAAGTCATACAAAAATTTGGCATGACCTTCCTTAAAAATAGGACATATATAGATCTAGAGTTTGCCCGGAATTCGCCGAAACGGAAATAAATCGACATTTCGGCAAAACATAGGCAACTCAAAAGCACAATTTGGCATCAACTCATGCCACACACACAATTTCCATAAACATATCACACACACATAAACATATTTCCATTTTGCAAAAGCATGAAATTTTAATCACCTATATCTCGAGATCAAGCACACGGTGAAGATGATGATGTAGGGAGATCAAAAGTGCACAAAGCTCTTCTTGACAAAGATAGATCTAGTTAGGGGGCAAATAGGTCACTTAACTAAATGCTACATCTACCTAGATACCTAATTTGGGAGGAGACAACTTCAACTAGTGGAGGGGGAAGGAAAAAGAGAAAGGAGATGCATTAATGGAGGTGGTGTAGTTAGGTAGGAGTAATGAAGAGAGAAAAAGGTAGGTAGGAGAGGGAGAGTAACGGGGGAGAAGTATTGAGGAAGAAGAAGAGTGAGAGTGGGAGAGGTAGGGGAAAGGGAGAGGAGGGGGAGGGGAGGGCGGGTGGGGAAATTTAAAAGGTGGTGGGTGCGGATTAGCAGTAGCGTGGGACGTAAAATGCGTTGCTGCTAAGAAAGTAGCAGTAGCATGGGACGTAAAATGCGCTGCTGCTAAGAAAGTAGCAGTAGCACGCTTTCGGTACAAGCGCTACTGCTAACCAGGACCAAAAGTGTGCCCGATTTGAAAATTAGTAGCAGCGACCTCAGAAAAACCGCGCTGCTGCTACAGCTATAGCAGTAGCGCGGCTCGCGGCACCACGCTACTGCTAAATGGAGTTGGGTGGGCACTGTCGGTCCATATTTGTAGCAGCGCGGGTTACGCCGAGCGCGCTACTGCTAAGCACTTGTCAGTAGCGGGTTTTCCACACCCGCGCTACTGCTAATTAGCAGCAGCGCTCCTTTTTGAGCCGCGCTGCTGCTAAGATTCTGTGTATAGGGTTTTCCCTAGTAGTGATTATTTGAGGCGAAGGTCTCGAAGACTATTAGTACTGTATTGTTATCCATGGGATGGTGCTCTGCAGTGTTTTGAATGAGGAGATCCTCACTGCTCTTGGCCACCTGCCGGAGTACCCAACATGCTCTAAGGCTGTGTGTTGGTATGGTATCCACCGTATTATGAATTTTGCAAGGCCTGTTAAGCCATCCCTCCAATACGGTTCCACGCCCTGTAGTGGGCTTTTGCTTCTTTGTAATTGAGTCGGGCGACTTATGAGAGTGCACCCTTTTATTTCGGACTGGGAGTTTTGTCAGAGCCGGACTATCCCAAAATTTTGTTTGGGTTTTCCAGGCGCTTTCCATCGCACAGTACTTCCGTACTATGGCCGCCAAGTCAGTGAAGTGTGCAATGTCACGGCGACTTATGGCGTTGAGGATTCCCTTGTCCGTGCAATTGTTGCAGAAGAACGAAATTGCGTCTTCCTCGCGACAGTCCTTGACCTTGCTCATTACAAGGAGGAATCTAGCCCAATAGTGATGTACTGTCTCTTGGGGCTCTTGCCTAATGTGGGAAAGATCGTTTATATCTGGGTGGGTGGGTGGATTTAAGTCCAGAGCTTGACCCAATCTGAGACCCAGGGGCGGAGGAGTTTTCGATCTTGGAAGTTCGGGCTCCGGGATGTTGCCCCGCAGGTTCGGCATGCAACCTGATTCTAGGTTCAGGTTTAGGGTGATGTCCTCCCGTGGATGGGTATCCGGCTCGGAGAGCTCGGGAATCCAAACATAGCTCATCCTCGGGATATAGGAAGAATCGCCGCATTGCTCCTCCACCACCGCTATCTGATGGGTGACCGGCGGAGAGTTAATATCCCTTTGGTCGGGTTTAAGCCCAATCCGATCGTAGTCCGTAGCGACTCCCAGAGTGGCGATGCGATCCAAGAGCTCGTTCAAAGAGGAGAGCTCCATTGGATCCATCTACTCGGTGAATTTCGAGCCGATGTGGAGGCTATTTTTGATGACCCGAGAAGTCATCGTCGGCGCAGCGGCCGAGCGGGCGATCATGATGAAGCCGCCTAGTCGGAGAGTTTGTCCTACAGCCAGGGTTCCCCCAGAGGTGATGTTGTTCTTGACAACGAGACGAGCCATCCCTCCTTATGATGACGACACAGTGGAACTCTCAATGAAAGCACCAATGTCGGTGTCAAAACCGGCGGATCTCGGGTAGGGGGTCCCGAACTGTGCATCTAAGGCGGATGGTAACAGGAGGCAGGGGACACGATGTTTACCCAGGTTCGGGCCCTCTCGATGGAGGTAATACCCTATGTCCTGCTTGATTGATCTTGATGATATGAGTATTACAAGAGTTGATCTACCACGAGATCGTAGAGGCTAAACCCTAGAAGCTAGCCTATGGTATGATTGTTGTTGTCCTACGGACTAAACCCTCCGGTTTATATAGACACCGGAGGGGGCTAGGGTTTCACAGAGTCGGTTACAAGGGAGGAGATCTACATATCCATATTGCCAAGCTTTCCTTCCACGCCAAGGAGAGTCCCATCCGGACACGGGACGAAGTCCTCAATCTTGTATTTTCATAGTCCAACAGTCCGGCCAAAGGATATAGTCCGGCTGTCCGGAGACCCCCTAATCTAGGACTCCCTCACATCCCATGGCTTATATCTGCTCACTGTTCAGGATATCGATAGCTGGTACCATATAGGCAGGCGGCTGATAAGGGACTAATTGGTGAATCGGACTTTTAACTGAATATATCTGCAACCCATTTATCGTTAGGTTAACTAGGGCCATATGTAATATATCTGAGGCTACATAGCAACATGCACTATACTTAATGTCTAAATATGCAATCCTAGGCTACATAGCAACAAGGAAGAGTGTTACATTAATGTTCTAATGATGTCTAGATATACGTAGAAGAGCA
>NC_057812.1:427872076-427878848 GCF_018294505.1 Triticum aestivum
ATAATGCATATAGTATAGTTTTATCATCTGTTCTTTTTATTGTGATCTTGCCGGTACATTCAATGTACTGACCTACACGGCTGCAACGTATCATGTTGCAGATATTTCCTCGACGAGTAAGAATTACGATACAGGGTTACGGTCTACACTCAACCTGCCGATGGCGTTGATGGGACTCCACACCCGTTTGATTGTTTCCGCTGAGTATTATGAGGTATATATCATTTTACGTTATTTATACATGTGATTGCACTTTGATATATACATTGATGTACTGTGTGTGCCAGCATACTGATCCAGGGATGGCACAGTAACACAGAGGCTTGACCGTCTGAGGTCGGGTCGCTACAGATATGGTATCAGAGCACATGTTGACTGTAGGACGTGACCCTAGAAATCGGAAAGCCCTTGGACAGGATTTCTCAAAAACTTTATTTTCAAAAAGACTCTTACTCCTCATCTTTTCTGATTTTATCAAATAGACACTCTCACCTCAAATAGTTAGAATATACACCTTTCCCTTTTGACCACACGGAAGATCAACTGAAGTCGCTCCAAGAATTAAAGATATCGGACAACTGATGGCCATTTCAGAGTAAACAGGATTTCACCATGCGTTGGAAGAATTGCAGCTGCAACAATTGAAGACTCCGAAGACTTGAAGAATTTGAAGTTCCTGAAGAATTATTTGACCTTTAGAGACCAAACCCTGTTATACACCTACGTTAGATGCGATGATTTGTGAGCTGTCATTTGTTTGATGTTTTCCGACAGCCACAAAGTAAAACTTGTTTCTTCAAAAACTATCGTTTGTATTGTGTGTATCCCTCCCCACCTCTCTCATATCTCATCCCAAAACTTTTGGACCCCATAGATGATGAGTGAAGTTGGACTGATATTCTCTGGACCGAAGACTCAGCCGGAGGCAGAGCTATGGATTCAGAACATGGAGAATCACTTCGGGAGCAATTTGGTTTCAAGGAAGTATGAGGTTCAATACGCTCTTTAGTGCTTTACAGAAAGTGCTGCAACCTGGTGGAAAATGCATCAAGCCATACAAGGATTTAATGGAGCAAGAACTTGGGAGGAATTCAGGAAGACCCTGTTGAGATCACGTCTCATCCGGAAGCACTATGATAACCCGAAGAAGAAACCTTGTGCCTGCAAGATTTGCGGAGAAATAGGACACACCCAGGAGGAACACAAGGATGGATGCCCTCATTGTGAGGAGAAACACCCAGCTGAGGAATGCCCAACTAGTCAGGTGACTTGTTTCTTGTGTGAAGGAACCACCCACTACCCGACTCAGTGTCACATTTACCCCATGGTGCAACAAACTATTCAGGAGCAGGAAGAAGGAATGAAAGAAGTCCTCCGAGAAGTTATGAAAGAACCTGTGATGAAGGAATGTGTTGAAGACCCTGATGGAGAAGGCCTCAACAGATTTTACTCCAATGCCTGCTATTCATGTGGAGAAGAAGGACATTTTTCACAGTATTGCACCAAGGAAAGAAAAGAGTATCTGGGATACTTCCCGACGGAAGCAATAGAGTTTGATCCACAGGGAATAAAAGGTTTGATCAGAACGAAGAAACCCCGGAAGAGAAAAAAACAAAGACACCCTCAGAACAACCCAATTTTTGCAAAGAGGGACAAGAGTCATATTACCTGTTTTGAATGTAAGGACGTCGGGCATTATGCCAATCATTGTCTTGTAAGGAAGCAAGGAACTCAAGGAGCAGGCACCATCTCCAAGAAGCCCAAAGACTTATCGAAAGTTATGTGTTTTCATTGCAAGGAAGCAGGACATTATGCTACTAAATGTTCCTACAAGAAGGAAGCTGGAGTTGAGTAGTTGGAATTTTGATATGGATAATAAGAGTGGTAGAAACCAATTTTTCTTTTCATGATTACAATAAGTTGAGTTATGTAATGGGTGCTCAGGGTTTGTAATGGATTCATGAAATCAATAAAGTTAAGGTGACATGTTTTCATATGTTTAATTGTATGAGTTGTTACTCTATGAACACGGATTTTGACCATTTTCGAGGATATGAGAAATATGGTCTATGGATGGATTTGTGAATTTCATTTTAAGGGTGATAGTACCCTATGAAGAACACTAGACCAATGGAAATGGAAATGTGTCCCACAGGTTGGAGTTTGGAAAAAAAATGAGTTGAAGTTTTATCTTTGATATGATGGTATTAAGAAATGAAATGTTATTGGATTTAAAGTGGTGTAATGTTGGAAAATGGAGCAATTGTAACTCCAAGGATGAGTGAAAGTGGTACAAGTGTTGAAGTGGGCTCATAACCCACAGGCCCAGGAATTAATAAGGATCAAGTACCCACTGGAGAAAGAAATTTTGGGAATAGACTACGATTTGATCAACCGACGATTCTATAGGAGTTTACGCAAAACCAGAGAGTTGTTAAGGAACGATAGATGTTTGTTTGGCCTACAGAATCAATGGATTTTTCCGAACTTGGTTCATCGACAAGAGAAATTCTGCAATGCTTGTGAGGATGACCGAGTGTTAGAATGCGAGATTCGCTAAACCATGTACAAGGTAATGATTTGGGTGCGGGATGGATTGATCACCATGCCGACTTACTCTTATTATTCGCCTTGCTATATGGGATGGTAAACCTGAGTGACTTACCTATAGTAGAGAGACAACGATCAAAACCTTGTTTAAACCTTAGAATGGTATAGGTATTTCTTTTCCCCTTGTACAAGGCAGTTGTTGCCAACCGTAGAAAATACGGTGAGGTTCAAACCAGACCCGTTTTCTGCAGGAGAAACCATAAATCGTTGACCACCATGAGATATCGATAGTTGTTTAGAATTGGCGCCAGACCTATCGGCTATGAAGACCCAATCTCGGAATAACCTTACCAAGATGAAAGGACAAAAGAATTGAGGAAAAGCTTATGCCACTACCGAAAGAGCCCAGAGAAGGATTTATCCTTACAATCTGAGAAGACCAACACTGTCAACGATAAGGATGGAGTATATGAGTTTTGATGGAACTGTAACGATGCTTCTAAGGGTGGTAGCACCCGAGACCCCGGAGATGATCGATGGATTTTTGAAGACCCCCAAACCCTAACCTATTTCTTGCTAGCCTCTCCGAATCTCAAGGACGAGATTCATTTTAAGGGTGGTAGATTTGTAACATCCCAAAATTCTAAATTTTGGAATGTTATAATAAATAGATAGATTTGTTTGTTTGTTTGAATTGTTGTGTGATTGATTGAGTGAAATTTGAAACTTTTTGAAAGTTAAATGAGAGGGAATAAAAGGACTTTCCCAAACTTTCATTTTTGCTTTCTGATCTCCGTGAATTCAAATATTTCTCATCACAAAACCCTGGAGAGAGGATAACATGACTTCTTCCATTTAAATGAAAAAGGGGTGTTGAAAATATTTGAATTTCATTTGGAAATATTTTCTAATTCATAAACTTCATGCAACTCAGTGATTTTCACGAGCGAAGATAAAATGACTTCTTCAAATTATATGAAATATGAGTTGGGAGTTTCAAAGAATTAAATTCAAAGTTCTTTTGAATTTATTTTCAACTTGGAGTTATTTGAGTTTTATTCAAATTATTTTTCTCCAAAAACAAAATATATGGAAAATAGGGTAACATGATTCCCTACATCAGAAAATTGGAGAGAAATTAATTTGAAGTCATTTTGGTATTTTAAAAATGATTTTTATTGGATTTTATTGGACCAGTAACACTGTGTGAATTATTAGAATTTTTGTGAATTTCATTTGAAGCTAAAATAATGTTCATGTTGTAGAAAATCTTTTTCTGCAAATTTTGGTATATTATATGCTTATATAAAAGTTTTAGTCATTTTTTTTAGTTCTCTGAAATTTTTGTTTAAAAAAAAAATACCGCAGCGCCTTGGGCCAAAGGCCCAAGCCGCCAAAACCACCGGCCATCCACAAGGCCATCACACGCGCCGCACCAAGGGAGCCAGGGAGCCGCTCCTTTTCCTTTTTCCTAATACTAGTAGGATTTGATCCCATTTCGTTTATTCCGATTTGTTTCTAGATCTTTTCCCTTTTGTTTCCTAATCCTAATCTATTTCTTGTCCCCTACCCTAAGCAAAACCCTCCATTCCCCAATATAAATACCCAAGCACCCCCCCCTCTAGCACATCAAATCAACACCTCTCCTCTCCTCTCCTCACCCCACGTCGCTGCGCCACCTCGCCGGAGTTCGCCGGACCACCGCCGCCATTGCCGCCCCGCCCCACCACCTCCGGCCATCCTAGCCACCCACCGACCCTACCGTCCCTTCCCCGACGCCAGAGGGCCACCGGAGGACGTCACCGGAGCTCCACCAGAACCCCATCATCGGAACTGCTACAGTAAATCCCGACCTACTTTTTTTTTCGTTCTGTTTTTTTTCAGAATAGTTTCAATCTTGTAAAATCCATAGTTAATTATCTACGAGGTATTTTTGAGTGATTCCAACTGCCTTGGATCACAAATTTTATGAAGTTTCTGTTAGTTCAATTGTATTTCATATTTGAGCAGTTTAAATTTGTGTTTGTATGAATTTTCTCAAATCACTAGATTTGAGATATTTTGAGTTAGGAATATTATTTTCGACCGATTCTTTTTGCTCCTGGTCTCTAGGACCTTTGTTTATCCAGTAGTATTTAGTATTTTATTTTCAGGTTAATTTAAATTAGGTTTTTAGCAAAACAGTACTGTTTTAGTTATAGTTTTGGTTTAGTCTTTTCTTTATTGTTTTTATTAGTTTCAAATTTTTTTTTCACTCTTGAAAAATTTAGTTTTGTTTCTGTTAGTCAACAAAAGAAAATTTTGTTTTTATTAAAAAAAAAATTCTTAGTTTTGTATGAAAACTTGTTTAGGTCATAGTTAGTGTTTTATAAAAGCTTTTTATTTGTTTCTTTTTGCAAATAAAATTTTATGGAAAAAAAATACTTTCTATTAAATTAGTTATTTTACATTTTATTTTCTGTTAATTTATTAGTTTAGTATTTTAATTGTTGTTAAATTTTTACTTACGGCAAAACTATATTAGATGTTTGTAGCAAAGTCATAGATCTTCGTTAGTAGTTTTTCTTTGTAGTTTTATTTGAAGTTTCTTTTGATTTTTGTTTGAGTTTTATTATCGATTTTCCTTGCTGTTTTGATTTTTATTTCGAGTGCTAAAATTGTTTGCTAGGATGTTTGCTTATGTGAATGCTATGTTTGACTATATAGATTTTAAACGGAGTGACGATTAGTTCTACCAAGTCATTTTCTGACAGCGTTGTTATCTTCATCAAGTATCACCAGGCAAGTTCACTTTGACCATGCTTTCATACCTATGTTTTATTGCATTTAGTGTCATCTTCGCAACAATCCCTCCAGTAGTGATATCGAATTCTTGTAGTTGATTAGTATGCATGAAGTAGGAACCCATCACCCTGTTACCAAGCCCGGGACGTTATTTATTTTAATGCTACGCTATAGTAGACGGGGTTTGGTATGAGTGCTCGAGAGTGGTGTGAGAATGGAGGCTCTACGTCAATGACGACAACTCCATGATGGAATCTGCAAGGACTGCATCTTCAAGGCCTCAAGATTTCAAGACTCAAGACAAGAATTCAATACACACTACTGGGTGAAGGACGGTTGACGGGCACCCTGGAGAAACCAGTGGTTGGCCGGGATGCATGGAGAAGCGCCATGACATCTTGCGGAAAGCTTCACCCAGACTCAAAGAGACGGAAGAATACTTCACGCCCGGAAGCTTACCTGTGCAACCGCAAGTCATTATGGGCTCTGGCTTGGTTGACCTTAGTTGTGACTCTGGCTGGGACGGTACTAGCAGATGTAGAACTACGGTAGGATGGGTTGAGTACCGGACAGTGGTCAGAGGAACTCTTTGGAAGACCATGTTTCGGTCATCTTGTTCTCAAACACTCTGAAGTACGAGAACGTAAAGAGAGGGATCGAATCTTGCGGGAAAAGTGTACAAACCTCTGCAGAGGGTTTAAACCTAATCGATTAGCCGTGTCCCCGGTTACGGACAATTTGAGCCTCTGGACTTGGATCTATCTCAGAACTCTCAACACTGGACTGATAACTTAATTGTGGGCAACCTATGATGATTTTGGGCTATGAGACATCGGTTGGCGGAACCATGTCATGATAGAAAACTCCATAGTACAGACTTCACTTTTGCCTTTGATGTAGGTAAAATAAAACCAGCTTTTACGCAAACGAAATTCAGATACAGAGCCACAAAGCCATAATGCATATAGTATAGTTTTATCATCTGTTCTTTTTATTGTGATCTTGCCGGTACATTCAATGTACTGACCTACACGGTTGCAACGTATCATGTTGCAGATATTTCCTCGACGAGTAAGAATTACGATACAGGGTTACGGTCTACACTCAACCTGCCGATGGCGTTGATGGGACTCCACACCCGTTTGATTGTTTCCGCTGAGTATTATGAGGTATATATCATTTTACGTTATTTATACATGTGATTGCACTTTGATATATACATTGATGTACTGTGTGTGCCAGCATACTGATCCAGGGATGGCACAGTAACACAGAGGCTTGACCGTCTGAGGTCGGGTCGCTACACAACAACAACAACAACAACAACAACAACAACAACAACAACAGCAACAACAACAACAGCAACAACAACAACAGCAACAACAACAACAACAACAACAACAACAACAACAACAACAACACCAACAACAACACCAAC
>NC_057812.1:427879377-427903054 GCF_018294505.1 Triticum aestivum
AACAACAACAACAACAACAACAACAACAACAACAACAACAACAACAACAACAACAACAACAACAACAACAACAACAACAACAACAACAACAACAACAGCAACAACAACAACAGCAACAACAACAACAACAACAACAACAACAACAACAACAACAACAACAACAACAACAACAACAACAACAACAACAACAACAACAACAACAACAACAACAACAACAACAACAACAACAACAACAACAACAACAACAACAACAACAACAACAACAACAACAACAACAACAACAACAACAACAACAACAACAACAACAACCATGAACTATGTGCAAGCATGCACACAGTTGCCGTTTGCAAACCGTGTCCGATGTCAGACAATATCAAAAATGGTGCGGGCAAACTAAACGTTTGTGTTAGTTACCTTATCGTACACGATTCGCAACCATGAACTATTTCTGATGAAGTATGCATCGTAAACATTGCACCACAGGATAGCGTGTGCGATAGTTTTCATGTACGATGATGTTAGGATGGTCCGATGTTTCGTAATCCTGTCCGACACTCGTACGACGATTAGCTAATCTTCTTAACGGTGAACCATTTGTGATGGGCCGTGCATCATACACGTTATATAATAGTGAACCATTTGTGATGGGCTGCGCATCGTAAACATAGCACCACAGAATACCGACTGCGATGGCAATGCGAGCAGAAACGAGTAGGAGTACTGTAGGGGCCCTATCCCCGACCATTTCTGGGTCGTGTGGAAAGGACCCCCCGTATCACCCACACTCACTTTGTGATGGTTCCAAATGTCGTCGTGGAAATGGGTTAAAAAATGTTTGTTTAGGACCGACGCGCACCAGTGGTCTCTGTCACCGAAGAAATCGACTGAACTGTATGAGATTTCCAATGGCTTCACTCGAAGGATTGGTAGGTGTAGGATTTTGAGATGAGCATCACTTGGAAACTTTTCCTTAGTTTTACCTCCACCCCTTTAACAGTAGGTGTTTCCTATGACTCAAGAAAGAGAAAAAGAAACTACGAAAACAAAAGTCTTCACACTTCATAATCCTCGCATTAATATCAAGTCTTCAGGATCTCACCAATTTCTTCACTTTCAAAGTCTTCAGAAAGCCAAAGTCGTCAGTTGAAGACATTCATTTTTAGGGGTCGACTTTCTCTGTAAATATCAAACTCCTTGTAGACTTATAGACTTGTGTACACTCACAAACGCATTAGTCCCTTAACCTATAAGTCTTCAATACACCAAAATCACTAAGGGGCACTACATGCACTTACAATCTCCCCCTTTTGGTGATTGATGACAATATAGGTTAAGTTTTCAACAGGGATAAACATATGAAGTGTAAATACTGATATTGAGGAATTTGATTGCAAGATATAGAAGAACCCCTGAAGATATGCATTTGTGAGGAATTTGCTTTTGAGAAGCAATGCACATTGAAGAGTAGAATCATGGAGATCTCCCCCTATATCTTGTAATTCATACACGCATTTAACATATGATATGAAGAATTTGAAATGCATGATGAAATATGGTGACTGATGTAATTCAGCATGCGTGCATTATCATACATGAGGAAATAGCATGCAGAAGAACATAGCAAGAGTATCACACCACCATCAGACTTAAGTTTACAACTCGATCCAAAAAATCTTCAGAAGAACTAGAGTTGTAACTTAGCAAAAAACGCACATATAGATAGACCCGCTTGAAGACTAACTCAAATTTCTCCCCCTTTGTCATCGAATGACCAAAAGGGACGAAAAATGAGGACTAACGCCCCTGAAGAATATCATCACGAAGTTGATGGAGGAGCGCCAGCGTTGTTGGGGTCATTTGTTGAAGTAGGGCCTGCCGCAGTGTCGTTCAAGTCTTCATTTTCATCATCTCGCATGATGAAGAATAGGAGCTGGCCACAAGTTGAGGAACTTTGACCTTCTTGAATTTCTTCAAAGGTGATTATGCCGAGTCAAAGTCCTGTTGAAATTCCATCTTCTTGAGATCTTTAGTACTGTAGAGGTTAGATAGAATAGCCTAGGTGCGGTCAAAGACATCATGCAGATAGTAGTGATTCTTCTTCACAGTATTTTGAGTGACTGTCATGTTCTAAAGATTATCACCAAACTGACGTTTGACCCACTTGTGGTTGCAATCAACCTTCTGATGAAGACTGAGGAGAAGCTCACGATCAGTCATCACCCTCGGAGAAGTGGCTTGAGGATTTTGCTTTGAAGCATTTGCGGCAGTGTCATGCATGGCATAGTCATCATTGGTGGAGTACGAGGCAGCTTTGCAAAACTGTCCATCCAATGGACGAATGCCTTCATAAATAATAGCAGCCTTGCCCTTCTTGTCAGATGAGGAAATAGGTTGTTTGAAGACTTCGATTGGGGGCAAATAGCTAACGTGATTCTGCAAATCAGCCTTGTAATTGATTGAAGACCTTGATCTAATGAATCTCATGATCCAAAGAGCATAAGGCTTCAATTCAAGCGGCGAGAGAGCGACATTTGCCAAAGTCCTCATGAAGAAATCATGGTATTTGATAGGCACACCATGTATGATGTTGAAAAGCAGAATCTTCATGATGCCAACGACCTCTTCTTCATTAGAGTCATGGCCCTTGATTGGACTGAGGGTCTTGGTCAAAATTCTATAAATTGTCCTTGGCACCTAGAGCAATTCCTTCACGAGGAATTTGGTTCTTGGGGCTTGGCCAGGCTTTAGAGGCTTCATCAACACTTGCATGAAATGATTAGAAAGTTCAGCATCGTGGTAGATGAGTCTTGCACTTTCAAGGGGAGGACTGACTGAGACGGCATGAAGCAATTCAGAGGCCGGTGCTTTGTAGTGAGTGTTTTCAGTCATCCAGTCCAACACCCATGAATTCACATCTTCAGTGTTGCTTGTGATGTGTAGAACTGAAGAATTAGCTCTTCATTCCAGTCATAGATGTCGGTGCAGAAGTTGAGCAGCCCAGTGTCATGAAGAACACTGAGGATTGGGGTGAAGCAGGGCAGCGACTCCATATCCACATGAGGAATGTGCTCATGGTCAAAGATCTTGTCCTTATCAAATAGTAGTGAAGAATAGAAATTCATCTGACTTGTTGTCCAGAAGCGCTTGCGACGAAACAAGCAGAGTCATAGGGATTGTATTCCGTGAAGAATATGTGTTCATTGAAGAACTCAGCAGTGTTGAACTTCTGTTTCTTGGAGAGGGATCCTTTGGCTTGGGCTGAGGAGTGTCAGTCAATGTCTTCACAGCCTCTGGAATCACTGTCTCCAGAGCCGCAGGCTGAGGAATTTCATCAGTAACAGCCTGGGTCTCCATTTCTTTAGTAGCATTTCCATCAGCGCTAGTGGCTGAAATTTCTTCAGGGGTGGTAAGAAGAGAAGCTTGAGGTTCTTCGGAGCCCATGTGAATTTCTTCAGTTTGGACCGGGGACTGAGGAATTTGTTGCAGAGGAGTGAACAGTGTTGAATTGGGGTGATGACTTTCCTAGTAGTCATCATTCAGAATTGGAGTTGTGCATCCAATGTCCATGTCTTCATCTTCTTCATCAATTTCTTCAACACCAGCCTCTTCAGCAGTGAACTAAGGCATGGGCGAGGATACCAGTGGAGTTGAAGGGATGTTATCCACTTCAATTTCTTCATGCAACTGCTCTATTGACACAGCAGAAGGATCTTCTTCATCAGATTCATTGGGAACTTCATACTCTTCACCAAAGGGAACAATCTCCTTTGATGGCATGCTTGAAAGAGGAACAACATCGATAGGATTCTCAAACGAGCTTGTCAAAGTCTTCACCTTCTTGGGAGCAGAACACTCTGAGGAAGCAGATGCTTTCCTTTTCTTCATAGCATCTCGTTCTGCAGCCTTGGTTTTCTTCACTTCTGATGCAGAAGGAAGGTTGATGCTTGTAGTTGGTGCAGGTGGAGCAGAGGAAATTGGTTCATTTTCTTCAGGCGCAACTAATGCAGTTGGCCTAGCATTATCAGTGTCTTCAGCCACAGCAGCAGATGCTTCAGCTAGCATAGCTGGTTCTTCAGGTGCAACACTAGTGGTTGCCCTGACAGTTTCTTCAACGGCTGGAATGTCTTCATCAGCCCTGGTACTCTCATTTTCTTCAGTAGCCTGATTTTCATCAGCGATGCTGGCATGTTCTTCAGTAGACTGAGCAGATGCTTCAGCCTGAGGAGATTCATGTTGCGTTGGGGCTATAACATTGGAGGTGAGTCCCTTTGCCATGTTGACGAATCTAACCTTGGATTCTAGCCAATCTACACGGTATACGTCAAATTCATCACTAAGTGCCTTGATCTCAGCTTGCACGGTCACAAGTTCATCAGTTGTCATTTTGACAATGTTTTTCTTCAGAAAATGCTATTTCTTATACTGAGCCTTCTTGAGCTTCCTGGCCTTCTCAAATTTCCATTTTACTTCGCCTATGAAGGCGGTGAGCATGTGGTTCTGGCCAAGTGTGAGTTTGAAATCAGGCATAGGAGTGTTTGGTCCTTGTGCCAGAGATCAATGAAGTCTAGGATCAACTTGGGATCCAGCAGAAGAGGCACATTTGTGACTTTGGCTCTAGCAGCCCTCTGTTGTCTGTCTCTGATGATTTCTTCCAATTCTTCATCATCAGCCTCGTCTTCACTAGACGGCACATGAAAGGCGACCTGCTTCTTGTGAGGACTTGGTCTAGTGCCTCATCCAGTAGTGGCCTTAGTCTTCAGGAAAGTGGGGCATGTTGAGGACTGAAGAGGAGCTGAGGAACTTGTTGAGGCTCCTGAGGCAATTGAGATGCATGTGGTCCTTTGACACGAGGCGAGGTGCACAGGTGCCGAGGACTTTGGAGGAGCAGCTGAAGATTTTGCAGCTGGTAACTAGAGCTGCTTGAGGAATTTGCCGAGAGGGCTTTGAAGAGCTGGGCCGTGAGGGCATTGCTGAGGAGCTTTGCTGTGAGGGCAATGAAGCCGAAGCACTTGGCTTGTGAGCAGGCTTCTTGAGCATAGCCTTCTTGGGCTTGCTAGCAGAGGCCTCAGCAGCAGCAGCGGCAGTGTCTTCGTTGAATTTCCTCACTGCCTCTTTGGCCACTTTGCCCAGTTTAGCTTGTTACTTGGCCCATTCAGCGGGAAATTCCTCATCTCTTCTGATGCTAGAGGGATCAGCTTCTTGGCGAGGTGCCAGTGGAGGTCTTGGGCATGGAGGGTGTACAGTGAATTTCTTCATGTACTTGGGAGTGACATAGCGATATTCCCTCCATTCTCTGGCCCATCTCCTCTCAATCTTCTGAATGCACACTTTGCGCTCATTCTTTGTTTCCTAGGGTGGGGTGCAGTACTCTGCATAGATGTCGCCAAGGATTTCAAAAGCAGTGTTGACTTCCAATTTCTTCCCTCGCTTCTGAGGTTTCTTGCCGTTAGTCATTTTCTTCAGCTGAGGAATTTGAACAACAAAGTTCTCTGAAGACATATGCAATATCTTTGAGGAACGCTGCAAATGAGTTAAGTTGATGAGAACCTAGTGATTCAGTAGCAGACATGAGTACCTGTGAACAGAGTATAGGTGCGAAGAATTTGGAGAGGTCACATGTGTTCTTAGAAGTTTTTGCAAAAAGAACAAGTTTGAGGAATTTGACCAGAGGTGTCTTGAGGAATTTCACTAAGCGTTCTTTGGCTTAGGTCCCATAGTTGTATAGATGAGAAAATCCACACAATTGATGAATCTTGAAGAAAAACATTGCTTAGAGAAACAGATCAAGAACATATGCATGTGAGGTGTTTACGAGTGTGGAGGTGAAGAATAAACACCTTTTGAAGATTTTGTAGAAAACATCAGAATCAACAAGGGTGGTAAAAGTAACTTTTAATTACCCTTTACTAAGAACACGACGAACAGAGAGTTGAAGATTGGAAGTTCGTCGGTCCAGATCTTCCACGCCCTAACTTGGCAGAGGAAGATAGCTACGGCAGCGGCGGAGTGAAGATTTCCGCGGCCGGCGTGAGTACGATGACGACGAGGTCGAGGCAGTGAAGCTCTTCCTCACTAGCGACGATGGAAGTAGCGGTGGCACTAGGTCTGGAAGCTCGAGCGAGGGGAGTGAGGTCGAGCGGGGTAAATGAAGTCTGAGGAGGGTGAGGGGTATTTATAGCCGAAGTGAAAAACCGCTCGCCCGAAGAAATTTGACGAACGTGCCCCTGACTCTTCTCATCCTAGCGACATGTGTCACCCATGTACAGAGCAGTGGCGATCGTGTGAGATCATGGGTGAATAGATAAATCCTATCGTGGGATGTGGAACGATTTGAGCTGCAAAAGCCAAAAATTTGAGATATGGAATATTTTAAAGATTCGTTCGCAAATTCTTCAGCTGACAAGGACACAGTGAAGATTTTGAACGGGTTTCAAATAGAACGCATATGAAGAATTTGTGAACAGACTGGGTTGAGTATAGCATAGAGGGGAAAGGGTCCGATCACATTCACTTAGAAGAAAAAGTCAACTTGACGAAATAGCAATAAGTGAATGTTGTAGAGGACTAAAAACTCAAATATATATAGCCAATGAAGAACACAAACAGAAAGAGTGAATACTATGCAAAGTTGAAGAATTTGAACAACTGAGGAATTTCAAAACTGAAGAAATACTCAAATTGAAGCTTTTCAACTTTTGTTGGTGGCGTGACCCATCGAATAAGAATGATGATTTCAGACACCGCGTACAATTGTCGTAGGGTTCTGAGAATCAAATTCTTCGTTAATTTCTTCACACTTAGAGGGTAAGTCTTCATTGATTGAAGAAAAACGTTACTTCATGTGTTGCACATCTAAGTCATCAATTTTGCATAAGTGTTAGGATGTGTGCCCTTTTCAAAGAACATTCGAAGATTCTAAGATATTTAGCTCACGCCGCAACTTGCTAAATCTCTTCTTATCCAAGGGCTTTGTGAAGATATCGGCTAGCTGTTCTTCAGTCTTCACGTGCTTGATAGAGATGTCGCCCTTCAACACATGATCACGAAGAAAATGATGACGAATCTGATTGTGCTTTGTCTTGGAGTGCTGAACTGGGTTATGATAAATCTTGATGGCACTCTCATTGTACAAATAGAGTGACACATTCTTCACATTGATGCCGTAGTCCTTGAGGGTTTGCTTCATCCATAGCAATTGAGCACAACACGAACCTGCAGCAATGTAGTCAGCTTTAGCAGTAGAGAGTGATACACAGTTCTGCTTCTTCGAGGACCAACATACTAAGGAACGTTCGAGGAAATGGCATGTGCCTAATGTTGACTTGCGGTCCACACGATCACCAGCATAGTCAGAGTCAGAATATCCAATGAGATCAAAAGCCGAGCCCTTGGGATACCATAATCCAAGTGTTTGTGTGTGAGCTAGATATCGAAGAATATGCTTCACAGCCTTATGGTGTGATTCCTTCGATGTAGCTTGAAAACGGGCACACATGCAAACACTAAGCCTAATATCTAGCCTAGATGCACATAGGTACAATAAAGAACCAATCATGGAGCAGTATACCTTTTGATCGAAGTCAATACCATTTTCATCAGTGCATAGATGGCCATTTGTGGGAATAGGGATTTTGACGCCTTTGCAATCTTACATGCCGAATTTCCTCAACACATCCTTGAGGTATTTCTCCTGAGATATGAAGATGCCGTTGCATTGTTGATGAATTTGAAGACATGAGAAGAATTTCAATTCTCCCATCATAGACATTTGATATTCCTCACTCATCATATAGGAAAATTCGTTAGTGTAACATTGGTTATTTCAACCAAAGATAATATCATCAACATAGATTTGGCACATGAATAATTCATCATCATAGGTTTTGGTGAAAAGAGTTGGGTCAAGTGAACCGGGTTTGAAGCCTTTCTTCATGAGGAATTCCTTCAAAGTATCATACCACGCTCGAGGGGCCTGCTTGAGGCCAAAGAGGGCCTTGTTGAGTCTGAAGACTTGATGCTTTGGATCTTCAAAACCTAGGGGTTGTGCAACATATACTTCTTCCTCGAGCTTACCATTGAGGAATGCACTTTTCACATCCATTTGATATAAGATGGTATTATAATGGTTAGCATAAGCAAGCAATATGTGAATAGCCTCAAGTCTAGCAACAGGTGCAAAAGTTTCATTGAAATCAATTCCTTCAACCTGTGTGTAGGCTTGAGCTACTAGACATGCCTTATTCCTCACCACGAGGCCATTTGCATCGTTCTTGTTGCGGTAGATCCATTTTGTGCCGATGATATTGTGCTTGAGAGGGTCTGGTTGCTTGACAAGTTCCCAGACATTGTTGAGCTCGAATTTATGTAATTCCTCTTGCATCGCTTGAATCCACTCAGGCTCCAGAAATGCCTCATCTACTTTGGTGGGATCTGTGATAGAGACAAAAGCAAAGTGCCCACAAAAGTTAGACAAATGTGAAGCTTTTGAGCATGTGAGAGGACCTGGTGCTTTGATGTCGTTGATGATTCTCTCAATCTACACTTCATTAGCAACACGAGGATGAGTTGGTTGACGATGTTGAGGGGCTCAGCATTTTCTTCAGAGCCATTTTCCTCAGGTGCACCAACATGATGTTCTTCATGTTCTGGAATGACTTCTTTAGCAGATTCTTCGATAGGATTGACATCCTCAGTAGCCTTGACCTTAATGGATTCCTCAGGTGGTATTTCATCTAGCATAGGAGGTAGGTTCTCTCTTTGCGAGCCGTTAGTTTCATCGAAATGCACATCTATATTTCCAACAACCTTGTGGTGATAGGTGTTGAAGACTCTATAGGTGTGCGAGTCCTTTCCATAACCAAGCATAAAACCTTCATGTGCTTTCGGTGCAAATTTCAAATTGCGACGAGGATCTCTAATCCAACATTTAGCACCAAAGACTTTGAAATAACTCACATTGGGTTTCTTGTCAGTGAGGAGTTCATATGAGGTCTTTCTGAAGAATTTGTGAAGATATACCCTGTTGACGATGTGGCACGCAGTATCAATTGCCTCAGGCCAGAAGCAAGGAGGCGTCTTGTATTCATCAACCATAGTGCAAGCCATCTCAACAAGAGTCCTGTTCTTGCGCTCCATGACGCCATTCTGCTGAGGAGTATAAGGAGCAGATAACTCGTGAGTAATACCAAGTTCATCAAGATAGTCATCAAGACCAGTATTCTTGAACTCGGTTCCATTGTCACTTCTGATGTGCTTGATCTTGACACTAAAGTTGGTTGAAGCCCTCGAGGAAAATCGTTTGAAGACTTCCTGCACTTCAGTTTTGTAAGTGATGATATGCACCCATGTGTAACGAGAATAGTCATCAACAATGACAAAGCCATATAGGGATGCATCATTAGTAAATGTGGCATAATGAGTAGGGCCAAAGAGATCCATGTGAAGCAATTCAAATGGACAAGTGGTAGTCATGATGGTCTTTGAGGGATGCTTGGCCTTGGTCATCTTTCCAGCTTCACAAGCTCCACATAGATGGTCCTTGAGGAATTTGACACCCTCGATGCCAATGACATGCTTCTTCTTCGCTAGAGTGTGCAAGTCCCTCATGCCAGCATGACCAAGTCGTCGATCCCATAGCCAGCCTTCTGAAGCTTTTGCAAGTAGACATGTAGAGGTTGTGGTCCAGTAGAGAAATCAACAATATACAAATCTCCACTCCTAAAGCATTCGAAGACTTTGGAATTGTCAGCTTCCATGATCACAACACAACGATACTTGCCAAAGACAACAACCATATCAAGATCACAAAGCATTGATACAGACAAGAGGTTGAACCCTAAGGACTCGACAAGCATGACTTTGTCCATGTGGCAATCCTTTGAGATCGCAACCTTACCTAGACCCAATATCTTGCTTTTGCCTTTGTCTATGTAGGTGATATGCTTTAGATGTGATGGAGATAAAGCAGTGTCCATCAATAAGTTCCTTTCACCAGTCATGTGATTTGTACATCCACTATCGAGGACCCACTCAGTGGCTTTGGGTTGACCATCCTGCAGATGAATTAGTGCATCTTACGAACTCATATACTTCAGCGGTGAAGAATATGACATCAAATTCATCAGATCAATTTCATCAAGCAATAGAACAGATATATCAATGTGAGGACATGTGAAATGAAAATTCATTTCTTCATGATTAGCTTGCATCCTTTCAAGCATATTCAGGTCTCCAGCAAATTCTTCAAACGTTTAAGTTCGTCTGGAGACCTGACCCTGCATAAGAGATTAGTTCCTTTTCTTCAACACCCACATCTGGAGGGGTGGAAAAGAGTTCATCATTCTGCGAGCTCCATGAGAGAAAGGTGGCATTGAAGCCAATCCAATTCGTTTCACATAAGAGGGGTTAGAGTAAGCGTATGAATAAGCAGAGAAATTCTTCGAGGACTTATGAGCATAATGATTTGAAGAATAATGCACATATTAATAGCCCTTAGATCTTCCCTGCGAAACATAAGGGTTAGCACAATGATGTTCATATGAGGATATGGATCCGTATGAGGAATTTGATCCATGTGAAGAATTTGGCCCATATGAGGACTTGGATCCGTATGAGGACATTGGACCATATGAAGAATTTGATCTGGGGTTCGTATTCTTCACAGGTTGTGTCATGATGACATTCACCTGAAGACTTTCAAGGCACCTTTTGGGAACCCAGATTTTCGTCATAGAGGGGTCATTCCTATAGTTAGTGCCAACATATCAAGCAAATACTTCACCATTCTGATATTTGAACAGTTTATAGTTGGAGTCAAATGACTCATCAGAAGAATATGAAGATTCACATGTAAAGCCAGATAAAGTAGATGGATCCACTGAAGGTCCCTTTGCAGCAACCCATGAGGTTTTGGGATACTACTCAGGTTTCTAGTAGGTCCCATCAGCATTGAGTTTCCTCTCAAAGGCAATACCCTCTTTCCTAGGGTTCTTGTTGAGGATCTGCTTTTTAAGCACATCACAAAGAGCCTGATGCCCTTTGAGGCATTTGTACATGCCTGCCACATACAATTCCTTTAGCCCTGCATCGTCAATGATACTAGTAGCATCCTCAGATGAGGAATTTGTGATAGCAGAGACAATTGAAGAATTTGCAGCAATAGAAGCATTTGAACTTTTAGGTGAAGAATTAGCAGATTCACATTCAATGCATTCCAAACATGGTGGAACGAATTCAACCTGAGCAGAACTGATTTGTTGAGCAAGCAGTGAATCACGTTCCTTCTGAAGATCTTCATAACTCACCCTTAGCTACTCAAGATCTTGCTTTCTTTGAAGAAATTCACAAGAAAGCTTCTCATGATCAGATAAGAGAGTGTTATGATGACTCTGAAGATTATCAAACTTAGTCTGAAGTCTCTGAAAACTTTCAGCCAAAGCTTTAGAACGATCCATTTCTTCACCCAACATATCATCGCTCTCATCTAGCATGTTTTGAACTTTTTTCAAAGCTCATTGTTGTTTAGTAGCAAGGGAAGCAAGTTTGGTATAGCTGGGTCCAAATTCATCACCAGATTCATCATCACTGGACTCAGATAGGTATCATTCAGTTACCTTGGCACCTTTTGCCATAAGGCATGGTGTAGAGGATGATGATTCTGGATCGAAAGTCATAGCCTTGTGTGATTCCATGAAATCCTCAAACCAGGGATCATGATGAGTTCGATGACCTTCATAGACCTCAGAGAGTCGGTCCCAGATGAGCTTCGCATGGCTGAGATGCATAATGTTCCTAAACTAATTTTGGGACAAGCCGGAGCAGATGATGTCCTTCGCTATGAGGTTAAGTAGAGTGTACTTGCGAATATCATCAGCCTCCACCATTTCGCATAGATCGGTAAGACCAATCTCAGTGATGGTCCATAGTTCGATATTCTTCTCCATGAGGCGCTTCTTCATCATGGCCTTCCACTTGGGATAATCATGACCGTCAAAGATGGGGCATGTCACAATCTTCATTCCTGTGGTCGACATAACTAAAACTCCATGCGGTTAAACCAAAATCACACAGAACAAGGGGGTACCTTGCTCTGATACCAATTGAAAGTGCGTTATATTGACTAGAGGGGGGTGGATAGGCGATTTTTTCAAATTCATCTTTGTGGAATTTCAGGGTGAGGAAATTCCTAGGCAATGAACTACTTAGCAGCAGAATAAGTACTCAGATGCAAACATAACAGAGTAGTAGCACAGTCATCATGAAGATATGAAAGACAAGCACAGAGTACAAGAAGCGTAAACACAAGATAAGCAGGCTGAAGACAAACTGACTGAAGAAATTGAACTGAGGAAATTGAGAATGTCTTCGGTCAGTCTTCGAACAGTAACGATTAGGTATAACAACACAGTAATGAGGAAATGAAAGGGTTGAGGAAATAGAACCAGTTACCTCAGTGAAGACAATGATTTGGTAGAGCAGTTCCAACTACTGTGACAGTCGTGCGTCTGGTTGGAGCGGCTAGGTATTTACACCTGAGGACACACAGTCCTGGACACACAGTCCTCACCGTATTATCCTTGAGCTAAGGTCACACAGACCTTGCCAGATCACTCGTGGTAAGTCTTCAGGTGACTTCCAAACCTTCACAAACTCGGTCACACGGCGATCCACAATTTCCTCTTTGATGCTCTAGACCATGATGCCTAACCGTCTGCAAGATGCACAATCTTCAAAGGTAACAAGCGTCGGTTCCACACAGGAACAATCTCTTCAGTGATGCTCAATCACTTTGGGTTTGTAGGTCTTTGGTTTGGGGTTTGGGGTTTTGGGTTTTTCCTCACTTGATGATTTTCGCTCAAAGTCATCGGAGGATGGGATGCTCTCAATGACAAGTGTTAGTTTCTCGCAGAGCAACCAACCAGCTAGTGGTTGTAGGGGCGGCCATTTATAGCCTAGGGAGCAGCCTGACATGATAAGACATAAATGCCCTTCAATGATATGACCGTTAGGCGGGTAGATATTTTGGGACAGCTGGCGCATAGCACAACAACGGTCGGAAATTTGGCTATCAAATTCCTCAGGGCTATCATGTTCCTCACTTGTAGGCAATCCGCACTGGTGCATTCCCAACTCCTCAGTCAGAACAAATTGCACAGAGACCAGAACATCTTCATCTTTGTCACTGAAGAAATTGACTGAAATGTATGAGATTTCCAATGGCTTCACTCGAAGGATTGGTAGGTATAGGATTTTGAGATGAGCATCACTTGGAAACTTTTCCTTAGTTTTACCTCGACCCCCTTTAACAGTACGGTGTTTCCTATGACTCAAGAAAGAGAAAAATAAACTACGAAAACAAAAGTCTTCACACTTCATAATCCTCGCATGAATATCGAGTCTTCAAGATCACACCAATTTCTTCACTTTCAAAGTCTTCAGAAAGCCAAAGTCTTCAGTTGAAGACATTCATTTTTAGGAATTGACTTTCTCTATAAATATCAAACTCCTCATAGACTTATAGACCTGTGTACACTCACAAACGCATTAGTCCCTTAACCTATAAGTCTTCAGTACACCAAAATCACTAGGGGGCACTAGATGCACTTACAAGGTTAATAGGTTAGTCCCAAAAATAATATAAAATAACATATTACTGCATATAAAACATCCGAAATAGATAACATAATAGCATGGAACAATCAAAAATTATAGATACGTTGGAGATGTATCAATAGCATAACTAGAGACTATACATGCATGCTACGGTAATCACAAACATTAACACCAATATTCTTACTAAACCACAATCATTCACTAGTACCTCCCACATATTACCATCTTAATATCACAAAACTATTGTAAGGAAACAAACTTATCATAGTAAGTGATCTACATGAAAGTTTTTATTATATCCCTCTTGAATACCTATCATACGCGAACTCCGCGCGCAAAGGCTACAACAGCCATCTGGACGAAACCGTACCATCCGAACCCTCACACGGATCCCAAGACAGAGGGCATCTTCAGCCTCCACTTGAAGCTCGATCATCCGGACCTGCTGCCGGATCATTTGGACCCACCCGGACATTCGGACACCGACCCAGACATCCATACCACATGCAGTCGCTATGACATATCCGGGCGATCGCCCGGATCATCCGGACCCCCGAAGCCTGGATCATCCGGACCACCCTTGCGTGTGTGACTTGGGTCGAAGCCCATGTAACTTTATCTCCACATAGACTATATATACTCCTCCTCCACCTATGTTTTAGGGTTAGCATTGTGATAGCTCAAGATAGATATAGAGCTTTGCTCATCCACTTATCCCCCTACTCCCATGGAAATCAAGGTCTCCATGTGAGAAGATCCCCCAAGTGGATTCAAGACCCTTTCATAGGAAGATCCTCCTAGGATTCAAGACCTCTTTACTTCAAGGATTGGTATGAACTAGTTAACTTTGTATCCTCTTGTGTTGACCTTGGATCTTTGTATCTCCCCTTGTGTATGTGGATCTAGGACATGTGTGATTTGGATCTTGTTGATTGAGTGTTTTCCTCTTTTGTGTTCTTCGTGTTCTTTGGGAAATTCCCTCCATTTCATGAAAGATCGGCCATTAGGGTTCCACCCTACATCATCTTGGTATCATGAGCCATTTTGATCACGAATTTGGAGTCCCTGCCCCCACGTTTCTAGCCTAATTTTGTGTTTTTATCCCATTTCAAAAATCCCCACAAAAATAGCCATACCATTTTTTGTGATTTGTAGGTTTGATGATGTTTTGTTAGATTTGATCCGTGGATTCGTTGTGTTGCAAGTGGATCTACCTTTTCCCCATCATCTCCACAACGAAATCCACCCAAAATTGCCCCATTTTTTCTTTTTCTCCACCATTTTCGTGTTCATCCCGAGCCCTCACCCGAGCAGTTTGACCTACTCGGATCATCCGGCCACCGACCTGGATCAGCCGGGCCCCCATCTGGATCATCGGGCTAGGACTGTGAAACTGAATTTTCTTCTGAAAATTTCAGCCACCACCATAGTTTCACATCACCAACTTCGAGCCCTACCATACCACTTCCGCAAAACCCATTGACATCCATAGCCTTACCACCGCTTTCCGCTACACCATTTGACATTTAACATTGAGATTTTGAGTTGTGTTTTTCTGTTTCCTAACGTGTTTTGGCTACTTAGGAACGCCTCAATACCGACATCACTGATGTCGACTAGGACTACATCGGTATTTGCCCAAAGAGGAAGGGATGATGCAGCACAACGATAGTAGGTATTTCCCTTAGTGATCAAACCAAGGTTATCGAACCAGTAGGAGAACCAAGCAACACAACGTAAACAGCCCCTGCACACAAATAAGAACCACTCGCGACCCGACGTGTTAAAGGGATTGTCAATCCCTTTCGTGTAACGGCACCAGAAATTGGTGCGCGGATGGAAGAAAGTTGTAATAGATTGAATAAATAGATCACAAATAAAATAAAGTGCAGCAAAGTATTTTTGGTTTAATAGATCTGAAAATAAATGCAAAGGAAAAGTAGATCGCAAAGGCAAATATAAGGGAAAGAGACCCGGGGGCCGTAGGTTTCACTAGTGGCTTCTCTCGAGAAAAATAGCAAATGGTGGGTGAACAAATTACTGTTGGGCAATTGATAGAACTTCAAATAATCATGACGATATACAGGCAATGATCATTATATAGGCATCACGTCCAAGATTAGTAGACCGACTCCTGCCTGCATCTACTACTATTATTCCACACATCGACCGCTATCCAGCATGCATCTAGTGTATTAAGTTCATGGAGAAACGGAGTAATGCAATAAGAACGATGACATGATGTAGACAAGATCTATCTATGTAGAGATAGACCCCATCGTTTTATCCTTAGTAGCAATGATACATACGTGTCGGTTCCCCTTCTGTCACTAGGATCAAGCACCATAAGATCGAACCCACTACAAAGCATCTCTTACCATTGCAAGATAAATAGATCAAGTTGGCCAAACAAAACCCAAATATTGGAGAAGAAATATGAGTTATAAGAGATCATGCATAAAAATATCAAAGAAACTCAAATATTTTCATGGATATAAAAACATATAACTGATCATAAACTCAAAGTTCATCAGATCCCAACAAACACACCGCAAAAAGAGTTACATCATATGGATCTCCAAGAGACCATTGTATTGAGAATTTAGCGAGAGATAGGAAGCAATCTAGCTACTAACTACGGACCCGAAGGTCTACAGAGAACTACTCACGCATCATCGGGGAGGCACCAATGGAGGTGGTGAACCCCATCCGAGATAGTGTCTAGATTGGATCTGGTGGTTCTGGACTCTGCGGCAGCTGGATCAATATTACATCCACTCCCCTAGGGTTTTGGGAATATTGGGGTATTTATTGAGCAAAGAGGCAGTTCAGGGGGCACCCAAGGTGGGCACAACCCACCAGGGTGCCTGGGACTCCAGGCGCGCCCTTGTGGGTTGTGCTCCCCTCGGAGCACCCCCCAGGCGCTGCCTTGGCCCATTAGGTGTCTTTTGGTCCATAAAAAAATCTCTGTAAAGTTTCGTGGCATTTGGACTCCGTTTGGTATTGATTTTTTGCGATGTAAAAAACATGCAAAAAACAGTAACTGGCACTTGGCACTATGTCAATAGGTTAGTACCAAAAAATGATATAAAATGACTATAAAATGATTATAAAACATCCATGATTGATATATAACAGCATGCAACAATCAAAAATTATAGATACATTGGAGATGTATCAGCATCCCCAAGCTTAACTCCTACTCATCCTCGAGTAGGTAAGTGATAAAAACAGAATTTTTGATGTGGAATGCTGCCTAACATGTCATATCATATTTGTTTTCTTTATAGCATGGACATTTGGACTTTTATATTGTTCAAAGCAATAGTCTAGTTTTGACATGATAACTTAAATACTCAAGCATATTAACAAGAAACCATGTCTTTCAAAATATCAACGCTAAAATAAGCTATCCCTAGCCCATCATGCTTAATCATTGATCCATTCATGAAACACACTCGCATATTAACTACACCCAATGGTCAAGTACGATCATAGTGCCTCCTAGTTGGTGCTTTTATAAGAGAAGATGGAGACTCAAATTTAAAAATAAAAATAGCAAAAAGTAAAAGAAAGGCCCTTCGCAGAGGGAAGTAGGGAATTGTAGAAGTGCCAGAGCTCAAAGCAAAAAATTTAGAGATAAAAACATTTTGGGAGGTGTATCCTTCCCACCAATGAAAACGACTTAGAGTTCCCAACACTTTCCATGCTAGATATATCATAGGCGGTTCCCAAATAGAAAATAAGGTTTATTCCTTTTTCCACCACACTTTCAGTTTCCATGGCTAGCCGTATCCACGGTTGCCCTCCATACCAACACTTTCCAAGGAATTTATTATTTGATAACATAAAGTAAATTCATTTTCATTTCGGGACTGGGCATCCCTAATACCTTTGCCTTACTCTCGTGCAATGACAAGTTAATAAACACTCATCGTGAGAATAACACATCTAGCACGGAAAATATTAGCCACCCCTCACCGCTCCGCGAGCGAAACGAACACAAAAAAGAGAAGTTTATTTTGAAAATTAGAGATGGCACATACAAATTTGCTTAGAACGGCAAAAGAATACCGCATATAGGTAGATATAGTGGATCATGTGGCAAAACTGGTTTAAAGGTTTTTGGATGCACAAGTAGAGATCATACTTAGTGCAAAATGAAGGCTAGCAAAAGATTGAGAAGCGACCAACCAAGAAACGAATAATCTCATAAGCGAGCATTAAGCATAATTAACACCGAATAATGCACCAAAAGAGGGATATAATTTCATTGCATAGTTATTGACTTGCGTGCTTGCATAGGGAATCACAAACCTTAACACCAATATTCTTACTAATGCATAATTACTCATTAACATAACTCACATATCACATCATCTTATCTCAAAACTATTACTAAGAATCAAGTTTATTTTGTCCAATGATCTTCATGAAAGTTTTTATTATATCCTTCTTGGATATCTATCACTTTGGAACTAATTCTCATGTGTTTCTTTTGACAAGCTCAAACAAATATAAGTGAAGATCATGAGCATAATTTTTTTTGCTTTCTCTCAAATTACTTTAAGCGAAGCACGAGAGAATTTCTTGAAAATTTTACTAACTCTCAAATAAATCTAAGTGAAGCAAGAGAGCATTTCTTCAAAAATACTAAAGCACACCGTGCTCAAAAATATATAAGTGAAGCACGAGAGTGAGTCCATAGCTCATGAAAATTTAAGTGAAGCATAGAGAGCAATTCTAACAAGTCATAACATAATTTTGGCTCTCTCAAATAGGTCTGTCCAGCAAGGAACCAGGAGTTAAAATTAAAATTACACAAGCAAAGACTCATATCATACAAGAAGCTCCAAGCAAAACACATAGTATGTGACGAATAAAAATATAGCTTCGAGTAAAATATCGATTGTGGTTAGAAGAAAGAGGGGATGCCACTCGGGGGCATCCCCAAGCTTAGTTGCTTTCTCTCTTTTGGATAATAGCGGGGGATGCCAGATCATTCCCAAGCTTAGGCTCTTCTTACTCCTTATTCCTTCATCCATCGTAAGATAACCCAAAACTTGAAAACTTCAATCACACAAAACTCAACAAAACCTTCGTGAGATCCGTTAGTATAAGAAAACAAATCACTACTATAAGTGTTGTATCAAACCAATTCATATTTTGTTCTTGCATTATATCTAATGTATTCCAACTTTTCTATGGCAAAAACTCAGAAATTTGTATATTTATCTACGACAAAAGGAATGGGTATTTTATCGCTCTCTGGTTAAAAACGAGAATTATTTTTGCGAGCGCAAAAGTTTTTGTTTTTTTCAGCAAGATCAAACAACTATCACCCAAGAAGATCATAAAGGCTTTGCTTGGCACAAACACTAACTAAAACACACAAAAATAATCATAATAGTAGCATAATTGTGCAAGCACTCAATAATAGAAAGCAAAAAGCAAAAATAAATTTTATTCATTGGGTTGCCTCCCAACAAGCGCTATAGGTTTACGCCCTTAGCTAGGCATAAAGCAAGGATCTACATTTTGTAATCCTTATTCTTAACTTTCTTAGAGGTGTTTTCATCATGGGGTTTTGTAAACACAACATAAAACATATTTCCATAGAAACCTTAGCGTTCCTAAGTTGGTGTTCATCATAACCTTTTTGATTCCCCGCAACAATCCAAGAGTAATGTTGATTAACATTATTGAAAACCTGTTGGATTATATCTAAAACGGGGACTTCCTTTTTAAGATTCTCGTCACACCATCCTCTACGAGCCCCGCACCACGATCAAGTCCCAAGCCCTGGCCAACTTTCTCGTCGACTGGACGGAGAACCAGTACCTGACGCTGCCGGATTCAATGCATTGGCGCATGGACTTCGACGGCTCCAAGATGCGCTCTGACTTGGGAGCCGGCATCGTGTTGTCTTCCCCAAAGGGCGACCGGCTCCGGTAAGTGCTCCAGATCGATCCACTTTTCTGCCTCCAACAATGTTTCCAAGTATGAAGCCCTTGTGCATGGCCTCCAGCTTGCCAAGGAACTCGGCATTCGGCGCATCCTATGCTACGGCGACTCGGACCTGGTGGTGCAGCAGTGTTTCGGCGAGTGGATGCCCGGGACGCCAACATGGCTAGCTACCATTTCCTAGTCCAGTAGCTCTCCGGCACCTTCGACGGCTGCGAGTTCCTCCACGCCCCGCGCACAGAAAATGAAGTCGCTGACGCACTAGCCAAGATTGGCTCATCTCGGCAAGCCATACCGTCCGGCGTCTCCCTCGAGCACCTACGCAAGTCGTCTGTCAAGCCAGCTCCAGATTCCAAGTACATTTTCATCTTGGACGACCCTACAGCGCCCCTCCCCAATCCAGACCCGTGGGCTATCGGTCTAGGCTCGGGGGCTGCCATCTCCGACCCAATCCCGGGAGCGGCGGAACCCGGCCCAGGGACTACTGATCCCGGCCCGGGTACTGCTGATTCCGGCCCGGGGATGCCGAACCCGGCCCAAAGATCGCCACGCTCAACCTGGCCGCCGTCGTCCCCGACCCAGGGGCTGCCACCCCAGAGCCCGTCCTGGTGGCCGTCTTCACCATGGTGAAAACTTCGTCATGGGCCCAACCAATCTTAGCATTCCTGGAGACTGGAGTGCTCCCCATGGACGAAACCGGGCCCGACAAGTGCAACATTGGGTGTCCGCCTACAGCACATCAACAACGAGCTCGTCAAGCGCAGCATGACATGTGTGTTCCAGCGTTGCGTCGAGCAAGATAAGGGCATTGAGATCCTCCTCGACATACATCAGGGCGAGTGAGGGCAGCACGCCGCCTCCAGGTCCCTAGTGGCCAAGGCTTTTCGCCATGGTTTATAATGGCCCACGGCCCTTACTGAGTCGCTCTTCCTCAAGTGTGAGGGATGTCAACGCTTCAGCAAGCGCAGCCACCAGCTGGCCTCAGCCCTGCAGACCATCCCGATCACCTGGCCCTTCGTGGTCTGGGGGCTCAACATGGTGGGACCCTTCAAGACCGCTCGAGGAGGCATGACACATTTGCTTGTGACGGTCGACAAGTTTACCAAGTGGATCGAGGCGCAGCCGATCAAGAAACTGGACGGGCTAACAACCGTCCGGTTCGTCAAAGACATCGCGGTGCACTAAAACGTCCCGCACAACATCATCACGAACAACGACACCAACTTCGCCAAGGGCGCGCTCATGCAGTACTGCTCCATCTCTGGCATCTGTCTCGACCTGGCCTCTGTGGCCCATCCTCAGTCCAACAGCCAGGTCAAGCGGGTCAACAGCCTCATCCTGTCCGACATCAAGCCACGGCTCGTCGAGCCCCTCATCTGTTCACCCGGCTGTTGGCTTGACGAGCTGCCGACCATCCTTTGGAGTCTTCGCACAATGCCAAACCGGTCGACCGGGTTCTCCCCGTTCTTCCTTGTCTACGGAGCATAATGTACACTAAAGCCCAAGCCAAGGAAGCCCGTGAAGACGGCGTCAACCTACTCGAAGAAGCACGCCTTTTGGCCCTCAGCCGATCCGCCATCTATCAGCAAGGCGTGAGGCACTACCACAACAAGAAGATCAAGCCCCTCGCGTTCCGTGAGGGAGACCTCATCCTCTGGCTTGTCCAGAAGCAAGCCGGCCAGCACAAGTTGGCTTCCCCATGGGAGGGCCCCTTCATCATCAGCAAAGCCCTGTGTGACTGCAACGCCTACTACCTCATCGACGCCCGCAAGCTGAACAAGCGCAAGAGAGATACCGTCGGCGAGCCGGCCCTAGAATGTAGAGCTCCTCTGCCCGTTTTATAGTTAGTTGTATGAATGTATGTATCACTGCCTTTTGTGATCATATGAAAAACTATGGGACCCCCGAACGACACTCGGGGGGCAGCCCTTTCCTGCCAACTTATTGTGTTTGACGCACCCTAAATTTTCTTAAACCCCCACGGCCGAGTTGGCTCGCTCAACCCTGGGGCTCGGGGGCTGGCCGACTTGACAACAACCCGCCGTCCCCCTTAGCACATCCCGGCGTGTTCGGGTTGCCGACGCCCTCCACTTCGCCCTGCGCCACAGTCCGGATTCGGCTATTGGTCGGCAAGAACTATGGACCAGAGCACCAACACGCTGCAAAACACTAAGTTGGGTCTACCGGATTGGCCAACCCGGTCTCACCACACTAAGTTGCCGCACGACTACCAGCTCGCAAGCCGGCTTCGCCGTCTGCCGCCAACCAGCCCAGTGGGCATTTCGCTCGTGCTCAATGTTCGAAGAGCCTAAGTACCACGCGCTCCTTCCAAGGGCCGAACTCCTTGTCACAGATCGGAACCCGGTTGTTCGACTCGCGGGGGGAGGCCCAATGAGGAAGCAAGCAAGAAAATGGCTCAGAAAGCAAAGAGCAAAAAAAAGAGCAAAACTGAAAACATTCACAAAAATATTTACATTACGATAATATGGGCCCAAGGCCAAAGTTCATTACATTCACCAACACCCCAGTGGGTGGGTGGAACTGCTTCGACTTCGGCTTCAGATGGCTCCTGCGTCGGGTTGCGCAATCACCGACTCCCCCTCGGTGGCCTCCGGGTTCACCGAGGCACCAGTGTCCTCCAACCCGGCGTCCTCGTCCGTGTAGACGCCCGTCTCCTCAGAGCTGCCTTCCAGGTCATCCAACAACAGGCTGAAGTCGTCAGGTGGCACCACCCTGTCGTCGTCCATCCGTTCCACATAGAACTCGTTGTGCAATGCGAACGAGGCCATGTAGCTAGCCCTGGCGGCGATCCGGCCCACCTCTGCCTGAAGCAGGCGCTCCGCGCTGGCTTGTTGGGCCATCAGCTGGTCCAGCACCAAGTCCGGGTAACAGGACATGACGAACCGCAGCGCCATATCCGCGCTGGCACGGGTGGCAGAGATGTGCCACACATGAAGCTACTCCGGCCCGGCTTCCAGCCACCGCGCCAGCCGCGTAAAGCTGTTGGGTGCAATGGTGCTAGGCCAGAGGGTCGCTGCCATCCCCATGCCGGTTGCGGAGACCCGCACCATCTGCTCGCCCAAGACTTGCAGGCGAGCTTCGGCGGCCTTCATGATCTCCGGGAAGCTCCAGGCAATGTTCGGGTCAAGCCCAGCGTCTGCGTCCGCCTAGTGCGACTGTTGAACACGCACAACCTCCTCCACCGTCCTCTGCGTCTCTAGGGAGTGCCCTGCCAAGAAGAAAAGCAAGACGGTTAGCAACAAAGAAAGCAAAGCCGGCTTCACAGCCCGGCGAAACCAGCGAAGAAGCACTTACTGGCGAAGGTCTCGTCCAGGTGCTGCGCTTCGAGCAATGTACCATGCCGCTCCCCATTCCTGGCATGGTCACGTGCATCAAGCGCCTTCTCTAGGTTGGCACCCTTGTCAATGACCACCTTCAGCTCGGCGTCCTTGGCGGCTGCCGCCTTCGCGTAATCCTCCTTTTGGCGGAGGAGCTCCGCCTGGTGGGCCTCCGCCACCATGGCCGCCTCCGTTTTCAAGCGCTCCACCTCAGCCTGGAGCTGGCCCTTGTCATCGACCAGCCGATCGCGCTGCTGGCCGGCTTCGGCGAGCGCTTACTGGGCCTCCGCCACCTTGGCCGCCTCCGCCATCAGGCGCTCCACTTTGGCTTGCAGCCGACTCTTGCCACTTCAACCCGGAGCCGGCCGGTGTAGGCGATGGCCAGGTCGCACTGCTGGCTGGCTCTGACCAACCGGATTCGCCAGGCCCACACCTCGGTTGTAGCGCCTGCACAACAAAGATTGAGAGTCAAGACGAAGAAGGAAAAAGAACACTTTAAGATTCGACCCAACTACTACATAGTTGGCCCGAATCTTGGGGGCTACATGCAGTGAATGCGCTAGCACGCCCCCATTAAGAGCACACAAAACATACCTTCGGCAAGGTGGAGCGCCTCCTGCTTGGTGGCAAGCAGCGCCGTGAGCTGCTGGTGCTTCTCCAGAAGTTGGTTGTAAACACCGACCCGATAAGCGTCCCATTGCTGAAAAAGGGCAAGAATCAACACAAGACGAAGCGTTTGAATATTCGACCCAACTACTAAGTAG
>NC_057812.1:428203186-428285391 GCF_018294505.1 Triticum aestivum
TAGCTGCAGCAAAGTGGGGCTGAATCCTTTCTGCGCACTCAACCCGGCATCGGATGTAAGTCTGTCAGGTTTATATACTTCACTTCATTGTTCATATAACTTGCAAGTCCCTAACCTTTATTGTAATTTTTGCAGGCTGGAGCCGCCTTTTGGAAAAGGCAATATGATGAAAAAGCCGCCAAGAAGGCCAGGGCTAAGACCGAAGCCGTGAAGAATAATAAAAAGAAACCCGCTACTTCTGATATGATGAACTTGGACGAAGATGATGAGTCGGAGGTAGACCTTGATTCCCTTGGCTCATTTTTCGACAATCTTATTGACACCGATTGCTATCAGGATGACGCAAAAACCAGCCAGGCGGGTGATGACGAGATAACTATTATTTCCTCCGACTTCGAGCCTTTGCCAAGACAAAAAATTCGACGAGTGACCCGGAAAGTAAGGTTTTCTCACCCTTTAGCTCACTTGGATCCCAACTTTATTTTGAAGCAACAACAACATGAGAACCGACGCAGAACTCAGACTGGTGGAGGCGGAGAGCTTTCCTCCGGTTTACCTAACACACCAGGCCCATGCAAACGCCGGAATGAGGTGCTTCAAAATTCCAAATCTATTTATCCCAAGGCTGGTCTTATTCGTCAACCACTTCATCCTTCTGACTCAAATTATCATGGGACTTCTCACTCTTCGTCTGGTGATTCATCCCAGACTCAGCTTCCGACTTTCAAGACCGCCCCTGGGTACAGACTTTATCTCTGTTTTTTCACATCTCTGTATTTATACTGACCTTTTCAATCCTCTTGTAGTGGAATGGCAAAGCCTAGCAAAAAGGCTAAAATAATCAAGCCAACAGAAGACCCCAGGACTCATGAGCTGGAAAAGCAAGCACCAATATCTGAAGCCTCCGTGCAACACCCGGAGGAACTTGCTAATGACCCGCCACCAGAAAATCCTGGTGCCTTTGTTGAACGTATAATTGTCGATCCTCTGGGTGCTAAACCGCCAAGCCCATTCAAGCCTTCAGAACCAAACACTGAAGAATTTATGATCACTGGCACTGGTTTTCAAGAACTGGGGAATCCTGTTGCTTTAGCAAAACATTCTGCCAAGGAAGAATTGATCGAGAAGTGCAAGGTCAAATTTGACATGGCCAACTATTCTCATCTGAACATTAGTGAAATCCTCTCCAGCTATCTCAGCCAAGTGCACAGCAGCCGTGATTTGGAGATTGACATAGTCAAGCACATGCACCAGAAATATGCGGTATCAATTTCCGCTTTTATATAAGATATATTTCTTCAGCCCCCAAGTCTACTGAATATGATAGAATAAAATATACTATAGACAGCCTTTAGCTATGTATCTGAATCAAAACCTGTAGCCCCCAAGGGCCGGCTTAAACTTATGAAGATAAGCCGGGACTTTCAAGAATCAACTTTGCACCTGTAGCCCCCAAGGGCCAGTTTAATCATCATGAATAAACCGGTACTTATCACTGTCATTGCTTCGTAAAGAAATTTCTGCACCCATTAGCCCCCAAGTGCCAAGTGCTATTGCTTGCAAAGGGCTTGGGACTTATCATTGTCACCGCTTCATAAAGAAACTTTCTGCACCCATTAGCCCCAAATGGCAAGTGTTATTGCTTGCAAAGGGCTTGGGACTTATCTTTAAGAATTTATCATAACTATGCATACTTGCTTCGATCTTATACTTTGCAGGAGGCGTCCAGTCAATTTGGATCTCAACTAAGCGATTTAAAAACCTGGCTTGAAGCACAAGAAACTAAGACCTGGAAGGCTGACTCCAAGTTTAGGTTTAGCTTGGATGAAAAAGGGAAGATTAAAACCGAGTTTAATGCTGAGAAAACCGTCTGGGCTGAAGAGAAGGCTGCCCTGATCCATAGGGCTAAAAAAGCTGAGGCCTCATTGGAGGAGGTCACCATAGAACTTACTAGCTTGAAGCATCATATCACACAGATGACCTTTGCTATTTTTGGTAAGATCTTTTACAGTGCAATGACTTTCCATACTCCATTTTGTAAGCCGTCTGGTGACTTAATCATAATATGTTATACAGGCCCCAGAAGTAGCAATCTTGGCAAAGACATGCTGATAAAGTTCAAGGCGGTTTACACGCTAGTAGAACAGCTATACACTGGTGCTCAGCGCACAATAGCCACCATCTCCTCAACCAAGCAAGCACCACCTCTTCTCAGTGTCGTAAGCCAACTTTCTGTTCTGCCTGCCAAAATTGAAGAGAACAAGCGGTCATCCGCCAGAGCTGGTGCCATTACGGCTTTAAGCCGGGCAAAGGCATGGCAGGTAGAATTAGACCCGGCTGAGCTAGCCACTGGCTGCCCCAGTTTCAAAGAGGACGGGTCATCCTTTGACAAGAAAGATTTTGCTGCTTGTGTGAAGGAGATGCATCCATTAGCAAGCCTGATTGCTGAAGAAACAAATTGTAACGCCCCGAGACTGTTGCGCCAGGTGTCTTCCGGTGTTTCGTTGTTGTTGCCTTGTCATTTTCTTGCGTGTTGCATCTTGCCATGTCATCATCCGCATTGCATCATCATATTTTTGAAACTTGCATCCGTCCCGGTCTCCTCGTTTCGTCCGTTGCCCGTTCTGAGCCCAGACACACTTGCACGCGCCCGCGGCATGTCCGAGATAGTATTTTATAAGTGGCCGGAAAATGTTCTTAGAATGGGATGAGAGTTGGTGTGCGGTCTTATTTTAGAGTAGGTAGGCTGCCTGCCAAGTTTCATCGCGTTCGGAGTCTGTTTGACGCCCCAACGGATAACTATAGCGGCAATATAGCCGGTCTAACGTTGGATGTTTTCGGTCTCCGGAAACAGTCGCCGGGCCTCCCTCTCTTCTCTTCTCTCAGCTCGAGACCGTCTACACAGCCCACTACCTACCGCCAGGTCCAACCTAACCTCTCTCGTCAGCCCGCGGCCCTATTCGCGCGCGCGTCTGAAAATTGTCCCGGACCCGACCCGAGCAGTCGTCACCGTCGTGTCCGGATCATCCGCAAACATCTACAAAACGTCTCCATTTTCTTATTTGGGCTCCCTAGCCTATTTTTCCCGACCATCCGATTACGATCGAAGGGACGGATTAGCCCCTACCCAAAAATCCTTTTGCTATATATGTATCGGTCCAACCCTAAAATCAAGGAGAGATGTCCCATCCTTCCCCCTCGCGCCGCCACTTTCCAAATCTTCCTCGAAATCCAGGTGCAGTTGTCGGTGTCAAAACCGGCGGATCTCGGGTAGGGGGTCCCGAACTGTGCGTCTAGGCCGGATGGTAACAGGAGGCAGGGAACACGATGTTTTACCCAGGTTCGGGCCCCCTTGATGGAGGTAAAACCCTACGTCCTGCTTGATTAATATTGATGATATGGGTAGTACAAGGGTAGATCTACCACGAGATCAAGGAGGCTAAACCCTAGAAGCTAGCCTATGGTATGATTGTTGTATATGGAGTTGATTGCCTACGGACTACAACCCTCCGGTTTATATATACACCGGATAGGGTTAGGGTTACATAGAGTCGGTTACAATGGTAGGAGATCTCGAATATCCGCATCGCCAAGCTTGCCTTACACGCCAAGGAAAGTCCCATCCGGACACGGGACGAAGTCTTCAATCTTGTATCTTCATAGTCCAGGAGTCCGGCTGAAGGTATAGTCCGGCTACCCGAACACCCCCTAATCCAGGACTCCCTCAGTAGCCCCTGAACCAGGCTTCAATGACGACGAGTCCGGCGCGCAAATTGTCTTCGGCATTGCAAGGCGGGTTCCTCCTCCAAGTCCTTCATAGAAGATTGTAAACACCAAGAGTAGTGTCCGGCTCTGCAAAATAAGCTTCCACATATTGCCATAGAGAGAATAATATTAACACAAATCAAATCTGCTAACGTATTCCGCAGTGCATCATCGCACTACAGCCAAGTCCTTTACTCGAATCGTTTTCACTTTTCCACCTCAGTGTGTTTTGCGAGGCAGTTTCCTTGGCACGTCTTGTCAAGGCAGAGATTGTGTGCCCCACTTTTACGGGATTCTCATCAATACGGATGTGGGTAACCCAATCGTGCTCGTTAGCATGTTTTCTCGATTAAAGGCGAGTCCCAAATGGTTACGGGGAGGGCTCCTGGTATTCAACCTCTTACAAAGAGACCAGGGCCTTACTCCTTTTCTCCAATCCCAAAACGAGTTCGCCCGTCGCCTCGAGTTCCAACACCCTAGGCTCCAGATTCCGGGCGCCTCAGATGCACATGAATAAGATGCGCCCTGTGGAGATAGTAGCCCCTGAGACTCTGCGCGTCGTCAAGAAATGACGGCACGCGGAGGATCATTATCCCAGGTCTAATATGTCACCTTTGAATGTAGGCGGCGGGGTGTCCGGAATCGAGCCGAACTGATGATTTTGCCGAACTAAAGCGGCAACTGGACGTGGCAAATGCCGACATCGTGCTTGTCAACAAGTGGCTTGATGAGGCTCAAGGTATGTAATTCCTCGGGCGGCATCAGGTAAGAAGAGTTTTATGCCAGTGTCTTACGATGTGTGTGCTTGACGCAGATGGTGCGGCCGCCGTGGAGAGTCTTAGGGCAGAACTTGCTTGAGCTAAAGAACAAGCCAGAGAAAGTGATGCGGCTGCCAAGAAAGCCCTTGAAGAGCTGAGAGCCGAACAGGCTGCTCATTGCCGAAGCAAGGAAGAGATGGACGAGATGGCCGAAAAGTTAAAGAGTGCTGCAGACCGTTGCAGACTTCTTGAGAAAGAAGACCAGGCGAAACAGACGGACATAGAGAAGGCCGTTGCCAATGCCAAGGACGCGTGGTCTGCGGTGAGAGCTGCAAAGGAGGAGCTGCGTCAGGCCGAACAGATTGCGGCTGGAAAGCCCTTTATGCTGCAAAGGAAATTTTGCGATCCGAAGTTTGCTCCGTTGGACTAGATGTGGAGCATGGAGGATACCTATCTGGATTTGGCAGCGAGTGCTGCTGATGCGACCGAACACTTTCGAGATCAGAAAGATTGCAAAGTGGAAAAGCTTTTCTGGTCGCAGTTTCACAATCCAGAGCGTCCGCTGGCAGTGGCGATTGTTTGGCTCAATGGGCCGAACTGAATAGGTTGTCCGGACTCGCCATGAAGTACGTCATGGGTCATCTGTGGCCGGGGAGATCGGAGCTGAAGAGTTATTTCAGCTTGGTGCAGCAATTCCTTGACGCGGTGCCGCGTATTAATGCAATGAAGAGGTCAGCATGCATAGAGGGCGCAAGGATGGCTCTTGCCCGTGTCAAGACATACTGGGCAGAGATGGAGACCACCATTGTTGCGTCCCAAGATTCGGACAAAAGCCAAGTACCCTCCGAGCACTATTTTCAGGAAGTCCTTGAAGGCGCTCGTGTAATAGAGACGCAGTGCTCGAAAGATGCTATGTTATGATAGCATATGTAATTATAAAGTAGTATTTTGATAAACTGTAGTGGCCTTTTTATACTTGTGCCTTCAAGTATTGGGATCACCTCCTGTGCGGCCGTTTTAAGATATATATATATATATACAAAATCTGAAAGATGGCAGTCGTTGGCTTCAGCCCCCACGCACATAGTGCGAGGGTGCTCGCAGAAGACGCATTTTCACACTTAACCCAACGTCTTGGTCCTACAAAGGAGGTGATAGCGCAGCGGGCCAGGCAACCGGACTATAATGCTTTAACACTTTCACCTAGCCATAGGAGCTTGACAGTGAGACTATTTAGGTAGCCCCTTGGTGGCGACTACGCTCGCTCGAGTTCGGGGCGCGTATGTGCCTAACCGGGAAGCGGCCCTTCGTTAAAGCGGAGGAATCTGATAGATTCCGATAGGTCATCGAGTGGCTAACCAGTCTCACGCTACATCATGACAGTGAGTTTTCGGCTTTCTCTACTGAGGTGCTCGCCCGGCCGAACCGAGGCACAATCGCAGTAGTTCTCCTAGTGCTACCTTCGCCGATAGAGCGGAATGTAAGGTAGCCGAACTCAGGAGACGGGCAACCCAACATTTGACCAAAGACATGATTCGGAGCCGATGCATATAATGCCAAAACTCACGACGCCGAACACTCCCTAAGGTGTTCGGTCTTTATGAGTGTGAGCGAAACAACACTCTTTATTAAAAAAGCCCCTAGTGTCCAGGTACGTGCAAAAATTCTGACGTGGCCACATGCCAAGACGCCAGCCTCTACCTTGGTTATATCAGAAAAACCAGGGGATGTGTAGCAACAAGAGACAGTAAAAAAGGTTTATGCAGGGTCTTAATCTAAAAAGAATCCTTTAGGACGGGTCCCTACTGCACATCTGCGCCTATGTCTCCGTTGTGCCGTATCCTGGACGGGCGCCGCACAACGTTCATCTGTAAAAGAGAGAAACTGAGTTGAAAAATGGGTCGTGCCAAACAAAAGTTTAAAATAAACAAAGTATAAAGTAAAATATATAAAATTGAGCTTTATTGTCTCTTATTGTATATGCATGGAGCCCGTAGTGCGGGGGCATATGGCCACTAGGCCTGCATCAATGATGATTTTGCACCGAACTCGTCTATCCGTGTTCGTGGTCTTGAATGACCTATTTCGAAGTTTTTTGGCCGGTGAGGCCATTTTGCTGTGGGGCTGTCAAAGCAGCCGCACAGTCCTCCGCTTGGGGAGGCGCACTTTAGTGCTTCTCCTTCAAAGAGATGATGCCTCAGCGACCGGGCATCTTAAGCGTGAGAGATGCATAATGCGGTATTGCATTAAAGCGGGCGAAAGCTTCGCGTCCCAGTAGTGCTTGATAGCGACTTGAGAACGGGACGATATGGAAGGTCAGCTTTTCGCGGTGGAAGTTATCGGCAAAGCCGAATATAACTTCAAGCCGGAGAAAACCCATACAATGGGTGTCCGGACCAGGTGTTACCCCTTGAAAGGAGGTTTTGCTGCGGCGGATTCTTGCTGGGTTTATCCCCATGTGCTGGATTGTATCCTGATATATCAGGTTTAGTCCACTGCCGCCGTCCATAAGGACATTTGAAAACCGGAGTACACCAATTATTGTATCGAGTATCAAGGCAGTCCAACCTGCATTCTTGATATTTCTAGAATAATCTAGCTGATCGAAGATGATTGGTTTTGACAACCAGTGGCGGGACCCTTTGGGGATAGGCCGTGTGGTGCATACCTTTATGGGCGCCGCACGTTTTGTTATGTGAAGTAAGTTCACTGTTTTTACTTCTTGTGGGAAGTTCTTTTGTTTCCTGGTGCTCTGCTTTTGGGGTTCGTCCTCGTCTTCGCTTGGTGTGTCGAGCCCCTTGTGTTCGGCATTGAGTCTGCCGGATTGTTTGAAAACCCAACAGTCTCTGTGGGTATGGTTAGCAGGCTTCCCGGGAGTACTGTGTATCTGACATATCCTGTCCAGGATTTTATTTAGATTGGATGGATCGTCCCTGTTGTCCTTGGGGGGCAATTTTGCCTGATTTTGTCGTGAGCCTTTGAATCCGGCATTGACTGTCGTGCTCTTCGGACTTTTGTCCTTAGTCCAGCGACGGTCCTTGTTGCGTCGCGGTTTTCCGTTTCCATCCCTAGTTTCGGACGTACTTGGGTCGCTGGGGCTGCACCTTGCCAACCAGCTGTCCTCCCTTGCACAAAAGCGGGTCATGAGGCTTGTTAGTGTGGCCATTGTTCTTGGCTTTTCTTGGCCGAGGTGTCTGGCGAGCCATTCGTCTCGGACGTTGTGCCTGAAAGCTGCTAAGGCTTCAACGTCCGGACAGTCGACTATCTGATTCTTTTTAGTGAGGAATCTATTCCAGAACTGCTGAGCTGATTCTCCAGGTTGTTGAGTTATGTGACTGAGATCGTCTGCATCCGGAGGGCGGACATAGGTCCCTTGAAAGTTTGCTCGGAAAGCATCCTCGAGCTCTTCCCAGCTTCCAATTGTGTTTTCGGGAAGGCTTTTAAGCCAATGTCGGGCTGGCCCTTTAAGCTTAAGGGGTAAATGTTTTATGGCATGGAGATCATCTCCTCTAGCCATGTGTATGTGGAGGATATAATCCTCGATCCAAACTCCAGGGTCTGTTGTTCCATCATATGCCTCTATGTTTACGGGTTTGAATCCCTCTGGGAATTCATAGTCCAGGACCTCATCGGTGAAACATAGGGGGTGTGCAGCGCCCCTGTATTTGGGTGTGCCGGATTCTGATGATGGCTTCATAGCGTTGCTTACGAGATCTTGCTTTCTTGGCCCATAAATGGACCTGACTGGGCCATGATGCGAATCCTTAAGTGGGTCGCATGCCGATTTAGGTGCGGCGCCGCTTGCCGCTTTATGGGGTCGTCTATCCGACCGTGTGGCTTTCTCATTTTTTGAATGCGAGGGCTCTAGGGCCTCTTCGTCGAATTCAGGCAGTAGCTTTCTTTCGGATAGCTTTTAGTGCGGCGACTGTCGCCGTATTTATCTGCGGTATTGATTACTTTGCTCCATATAATCCGGAGTGCATCTACCGCTGTTTTTAGCTTCCGCTTCTGCTTTTTTAGGCTGCGTGCAGTTGTAACGAGCCTCTCGTGGAGATTCTTCTGCTCCATAGGTTTATCCGGCGTGAGGTTGTCCGGAATGTTGTTTTCGTCGGAGGAGGGATGTTTGGTTTCTCTATCTGTGTTGCCCTGTTCGGACGGTTTCTCTAAGGCCTGCTCATCATCTACCGGTTCATCCTGCTCTATGGCTGGCTTTTTGTCGAGGCGGGGCTTGGGTCGGCGTTTACGCCGACGCTTTGATTTCTTTTTGGGGGGTCGATCTCCCGTCCCATCCCCTTTTTCCTCGTTGTCGCTTCCTTTAGGGGTATCCACCATGTACACATCGTGAGATGAGGTGGTTGTCCAATGCCCTATGGGCGTTGGTTCGTCGGTATCTCCTGCATCGTCATCCATGCTGTCGATGTCTCCAGAGTCGAAGTTGAGCACGTCGTTTAAATTGTCGACAGTGGCTACCAAGTGGGTGGTGGGTGGGCTTTGAATTTCCTCATCGTCCGCATCCCACCCTTGCTGACCGTAGTCCGGCCAGGGCTCTCCTGATAAAGAGAGAGACTTAAGAGAATTCAGGATGTCGCCAAAAGGCGAATGTTGAAAGATGTCTGCGGCAGTGAACTCCATTATCGGTGCCCAATCAGATTCGATCGGATGGGGCGCGGGGGGTTCGGAGTCTGGGGAGGAGTCCGGATCCTCGGAGTCACGGATCATGCAGAGTGCGGGGCTAGCGTTCGGCTCGATCGCCTTTGAGATTGAAGCCCCCGAGGTGACGTCCAACCGCTCATCCTCGATTGGTGCAATAGGTTCCGAGTTAGGGGTCGGAACCGATGCGTGTGCGGCCTCTAGGACACTGTCCGGAGGCAGAGCTAGATCATGCCCCTCGAGATAGTGCGGCGCGCTTGGCCGTGGCTCGAACCCGTCGAAGATCAAGTCTCCGCGGATGTCAGCCGTGTAGTTTAAGCTTCCAAACCTGACTTGATGGCCAGGGGCGTAGCTTTCGATCTTCTCCAGGTGGCCGAGCGAATTGGCCCGCAGAGCGAAGCCGCCGAAGACGAAGATCTGTCCGGGGAGGAAAGTCTCACCCTGGACCGTATCGTTGTTGATGATCGAAGGAGCCATCGGGCCCAAAGGCGACGACACAGAGGAACTCTCAATGAAAGCACCAATGTCAGTGTCAAAACCGGCGGATCTCGGGTAGGGGGTCCCGAACTGTGTGTCTAGGCCAGATGGTAACAGGAGGCATGGAACACGTTGTTTTACCCAGGTTCGGGCCCTCTTGATGGAGGTAAAACCCTACGTCCTGCTTGATTAATATTGATTATATGGGTAGTACAAGAGTAGATCTACCACGAGATCAATGAGGCTAAACCCTAGAAGCTAGCCTATGGTATGATTGTTGTATATGGAGTTGATTGCCTACGGACTACAACCCTCCGGTTTATATAGACACCGGATAGGGTTAGGGTTACATAGAGTCGGTTACAATGGTAGGAGATCTTGAATATCCGCATCGCCAAGCTTGCCTTCCACGCCAAGGAAAGTCCCATCCGGACACGGGATGAAGTCTTCAATCTTGTATCTTCATAGTCCAGGAGTCCGGCTGAAGGTATAGTCCGGCTACCCGAACACCCCCTAATCAAGGACTCCCTCAGCAGCCAAGCCACCTGCCTTCTCCTCGTTTTCCCCATCACACCAACCATCGAGCACCTCCTGGATCACCACACCGCTTCCTACCAGTGCCTGCTGCCCGATCCCTCCTCGCCGGAAGTCCCTCAACGGAGCACGCCGCCGCTAGCATCCTCGACCACCAAGCGTGCCTCTACTCCCTCTCCCCATTCCCTTTTCCCTGAAGCCCTCTCTCCCCTTCCCTCATGGTCTCTCTCTGTCTTCAACGCAGCACCGCCTTGGGGGCTTCCTGAAGGAGCACGGCCACCACCTCGCCAGATCCGCCGGATGGCGCCGGGAATGGAGCCGCCTTCCCGGATCTGCGCCTTGCCTTGTCCCTGGTCCGGCCGTCGTCCTCATCCGGCAGAGGGCGCCGCTGTTTCCCCATTCCAGCACTGCTCCTTTTGCACCGAGCTGCAGGTCGACATCGCCGCCATGGAACAGCAGCTCCACCGTTTGCCCGTTCTTCATCGGAGTGCCTTCTGCGCCTCTCCCACCGCTGCTGCACCGTGTCGGCGACCAGCCGCTTCTCGCGCCTGCCGGCCCTGCCGCAAGCCGCCTCCTCTGTCTGCTGCCTCTGCATCGAGCGATGCCAGGCATCTGCGCGCGCGTTGACCGCATCGTCAGCCCGCCCGAGCGGGTCGATCTCCTCTCCAGCCGCGCGCCTAGGCCCAATCCCCTCCCCTTCGCTGTTGACCGTGGCCCACAGCTCCAGCCGGTCTGCTGCAGCCCGCTGACTGGGCCGAGGCCCATGGGCGAGCCACCCACATCCCAGCACCCTCCTTTTTCCTTACCTGTTGGACCAGCCAGCAGATTCGGCCCATATTGGTTTTTTTCCCATTCTGTGATTTTCCTAATAAACCAGTGCACTGCATATTTGCAGAAAAGACCCTCATGTTCATACATTTAATATCTCACAAACCATGCATGTTTTGCAAATAATTTATATATGTAAAATGCTTAGTTTTTCATCTAGCTTCATAATATGTCACTTTCATGCATGTTTAAAATGTTTAAAATGATGTTTGCATAAATTTTGCCCCTATGCCATGTTAAAATGCTTTATTTCATAACTAAATAACCGTAACTCGGTTTGTAACAAACTTTATATGTAAATGGGGTAGAATTTTGCCTAGTTTAACATGGTGGCTTCACTTTGCATGCTTAACAACTCTAAAATTATGTTTAGGGCAGAACAGTACCAAACCTAATATATGCATATGAGGATTTTCCGGAATTGTTGTTCGTTGTCTCCGGCCTCATTTAAACTTGCCTAGATAGGTAGTTTTCATTTGCTTCACCCTCTTGCCATGTTTAACAACATTTAATCTTGTTGGGTACATAAACGAGAGAGAACTAAATAAGTCATGTGGTGTTTTCTTCAATATGCAACTCCGTTGCATAATGAGCTCCACTTAATTTGTAGGATTGTTTGTGCACTTTGCCATGCCATGCCTCATTAAACTGGACATGCATCATACTTGTTTGCGCATCATGCCATGCTTATGTGGTGGTTGTTTACTATGTTGTTTGCTTTCTTTCCGGTGTACTTCGTCTCGGTAGTCCGATAACGTCGTGTTGATAGGATTCGTTCGACAACGTTTGTTTGTGTTCTTCATGGACTCGTTCTTCTTTCTTGCGGGATTTCAGGCAAGATGACCATACCCTCGAAATCACTTCTATATTTGCTTGCTAGTTGCTCGCTCTTTTGCTATGCCTATGCTACGATACCTACCACTTGCTTATAATGCCTCCCATATTGTTAAACCAAGCCTCTAACCCACCTTGTCCTAGCAAACCATTGTTTGGCTATGTTACCGCTTTGCCCAGCCCCTCTTATAGCGTTGTTAGTTGCAGGTGAAGATTGAAGGTTGTTCCTTGTTGGAACATGGAGATGTTGTTCCTTGTTGGAACATGTTTACTTGTTGGGATATCACAATATCTCTTATTTAATTAATGCATCTATATACTTGGTAAAGGGTGGAAGGCTCGGCCTTATGCCTGGTGTTTTGTTCCACTCTTGCCGCCCTAGTTTCCGTCATATCGGTGTTATGTTCCCGGATTTTGCGTTCCTTACACGGTTGGGTTATAATGGGAACCCCTTGACAGTTCGCCTTGAATAAAACTCCTCCAGCAAGGCCCAACCTTGGTTTTATCATTTTCACTAACAACCTATAACGTTCCCTTGGGTTTTCGCGAGCTCGAGGGTCATCTTTATTTTAACCCCCCCGGGCCAGTGCTCCTTTGAGTGTTGGTCCGAAACGGGCAGCCTGCAGGGCCACCTCGGGGCAACTCGAGGGTTGGTTTTACTCGTAGCTTGACCTATCCGGTGTGCCCTGAGAACGAGATATGTGCAACTCCTATCGGGATTTATCGGCGCATCGGGCGGCTTTGCTGGTCTTGTTTTACTATTGTCGAAATGTCTTGTAACCGAGATTCCGAGTCTGATCGGGTCTTCCCGCTAGAAGGAATATCCTTTATTGACCGTGAGAGCTTGTGATGGGCTAAGTTGGGACACCCCTGCAGGGATTTGAACTTTCGAAAGCCGTGCCCGCGGTTATGGGCAAATGGGAATTTGTTAATGTCTGGTTGTAGAAAACCTGAAGTTGACCTTAATTAAAATACATCAACCGCGTGTGTAACCGTGATGGTCTCTTTCCGGCAGAGTCCGAGAAGTGAACACGGTGTTGGAGTTATGCTTGACGTAGGTTGTTCTAGGATCACTTCTTGATCATAGTTTCTCGACCGTGCTTTTGCCTTCTCTTCTCGCTCTCTTTTGCGAATATGTTAGCCACCAAATATGCTAGTCGCTTGCTGCAGCTCCACCTCATACCTTTTCCCTACCTATAAGATTAAATAGTCTTGATCGCGAGGGTGCGAGATTGCTGAGTCCCCGTGACTCACAGATACTTCCAAAACCAGCTTGCAGGTGGCGCTGAACCATGCAGATGACGCAACCAAGCTCAGGAGGAGCTCGATGAAGATCTTGTCCTTTGTGTAGTTCCGCTTCTAGTTGATCAGTAGTGGAGCCCAGTCGGGACGACCGGGGATCTGTGTAGCATTTGGGGTAGTCTTCTTTTATTTTGGTTCCGTAGTCGGACCTTGATTGTATTTGGATGTTGTAATGCTTTATTCATGTAATTGTGTGAAGTGGCAAGTGTAAGCCAACTATGTATCTCTTTCCCTTATGTATTACATGGGTTGTGTGAAGATTACCTCACTTGCGACATTGCTTTCAATGCGGTTATGCCTCTAAGTCGTGCTCCGGCACGTGGGAGATATAGCCGCATCGCGGGCATTACAAGTTGGTAATCAGAGCCTTCCCCGACCTTAGGAGCCCCCTGCTTGATCGAATCGCTGGCGTTGTTGAGTCTAAAAAATGTTTTGAGTCATTTAGGAATTATATATCGGAGAGTTAGGATTTCTTTTTACTCCTCAGTCCCTTCATCGCTCTGGTGAGGCATCCTGACGTAGAGTTTTGACTCTTCTCTTCTCAAATTTCACTAAAAAAATTTAGGATCACGTGGGTATCTTGGAATCGTTCCGATGGTTTTGTGACGAGAACATTGTTCTTGGTGCCTCCTGTCATTTAGGGGTTGTGGCAGTGTCCCGGCGAGTTAGGCTCCGAGGTGTTGTCGTCACAATTTTATTGTTGCAGTTCTGGAATACCTGAGTTTAGTTTCGCCGACATTGAAAATCTCTTTTATGCAGTTGTTGGTGAGATAACCTCAACGCCACCCAGTACTGGGGCGGGAGTTTGGGAGTATTGCCATAACTCGTATAATGGATGCTTTTCGAAGGTTGAGGTAGATGATTTCCGAAGGTTTCTTGGTTATGTGTTGAAGGATGGATACAGCTGGATGTAGGATTTGCTAGTTTGGGTGAGATATTATGCTTCCCCTGTATCCCCAACACCTGATTGCATAACCAGAAAATTTTGGGAGTTTATAAGTGGGAATTCAAGTAGCTCTTAGGATATCTTTCCGACAGAGGTATGATATGAAATTGGGGTTCGACGTCTAGTGGTCCGCCTATCCACGGTTGGTTTTACAGTGTTCTCGTTGTGTCTTAAAGTGTCCTTGGCTATGCCGACTCGGGGACGCTTCATATGTCATGTGCACTGCCTTGTACATGATGGTGCTGTACAATCGAGCTCGTGTAGGCCCCACCACGAAAACTTTGGACGATATCTCTATCATATGTTTGTTCCGGCTTATTCTGAAAGCCAATCCATGTTTTGAGTTGTGGTATTCGAGTTGCTTCAATGTCAAGTGTTGATTCCATACCTTCCCCAAATGGTGTTCTCATACTTATTTGTGGATGCCAATCCCTCATGATAATCGAGATTGTCATGTCAATCCTTTTCAGCCGGCGTGTTTTCTCTTCAAGTGGTTCCGATCTTTTCAACATCAACAAGATCAATTATCAGTTCTTCTCAACGGTGTTTGTTTCATCCGTCTCCAAGTTGCCTTTGTTTTTCCCACCCTCCCACCCTTGTTTCTTCAAGGACTAAGATTTCTTTATCAAGTATCTATCTTATGATTATGAAGTCTCTCCATTCTTTTCCGTCAATGTCCTTACCTGGCGGTTCTCATGAAGATGCTCTTCTCCGGTGGATTCAATTCAAGTTTTCTGTGTTGATCACATCCTTTCCTCGTTTTAAATGTCTTCTCTTGCCGGCGTACCTCTCAATCATTCCCCGTTTGCTATTCAATTGTTCCGGAGTGCTGAAGGTATCTCGAAGATTCGTGCTTCCACTCTGCATTCGTTCAAACTCTTTCGAGGATGTTATCTCTTTCAAGTCATTTAATTCAACCGGCGTATTCCTCTCTTTTAAATCATTTCAACGGTGTTTCTTTTGAGTGGGCCCTAACCCACAGGTCTATTCCAGGTTCTTACCTGACTCTTCTAATTCTCCCGGAGATATCCATAAAATTCTTTTTGAAGTTTGACGCAAAAATGAACTGTCATCAGTCAAATGTTTTTCTCCAAGATCTTTCACATTATTTCCATCGTTGGCTCAACCTTTCTAATTTCCATTCCGGAGTGCCTCAAAAATTCTTGATGGTGTTTCTCTTCGTCATTCTCAGATTTTGAAGACCGAAGAAGAATTTTCCTCCATATCTTATCCGTCCTCTCAAAGATTCGTGGTTCTAGTTCGAGGCCATCCTCTCATAATTGTTTTTGATAGTGAGAATTCGTTTCATCCTCCGGAGAAATTCAAGAGTGTTCTCAGTTTGTTATCCGGAGTCGATCAGTTCAGGTTTATTCATTCTCAGCTTTCATTTATCATTCTCCAATCTTACTGGTGCATCGATCAAATATCCTATAATCAGTGCATGATCTCTTCATTCTCTCATATATAAATTCTCTCAAGCATCTTCATTCATTTGCTAATTCTTCTCGGTGTTTTCTTTATCTTCTCTTCGTTCATTTTAGTTCTTACGGTGGTTCGTTCAAGATTTCTTTTCCTTATCAATTTGCTCGTTATTTCAATTCTACGGTGGTTCGTTGAAGACCTTCCCAAGTTTGACGCTATATCTATCTTAATCCTTTCTACGAGAATAAGTGGTATGCCAATTCCATTGCTTGTCATCAATTTAAGTGATGAGGGATACGCATAATGTAATTCTTACTCTTGTTTCTTCCAGGTGATTAATTCTTTATTCCTGAGGTTCATCATATCACATTCTAAGTTCGAGATGCTTCATCTTTCTTTTCCAGAGTTCCAAGATTTTCCACATTATCTCGTCGCGAAGATCCATCTAAATCATTACAAGGATTCACCTTGTGTTTTCAACTTCTCTTTCCTTCCGTTCGATCATTCTTTTGTTTACCGGAGTTCTTCATGAAGGTTCTACATGATGGTTCATCAAGGATTTAATTCCTTCTCGAAGTGTTCATTGAGATTCTTTTCAAAGGAGTTCAAGCATTCTCCATCTTGCAATCCGGAGTGCAATTCTTTCTTCCGTATCATTGGAGGTGGTATTATGTCATTCTTGATAATTTGAGTTTAGGTTTCGTGATTCACAAGTTATCAAGAATGAGGTATTTTAAACCCATCGATACTTCATTGGAGTTATCTTGGGTTATATTTCAGCTAAAACCTTCCCTAAGGATCGTTGCTATTTATGGTGCTTATATATGACCCAAGTTCTTCATTTATCCTCCCGGTGAAATAGTTTCTCGTCTCCGTGTCATATCAATCCAATCTATTATTTTTCGTTAGTGGCAGAATTTCACCTCATAGTTTTGAGATGTTCTCCATAAGCCCACTACAAGCTTATCTTTTCATTGTTGGTTTTCCTACAACTCCGTTCGACCATTCTCCTAAGGATGCCTTTTCAAGCTCAATTGTGGCGCAACTTGGCATTTTCTGCCCCATTCTTTTATTTCAATTATCTATCTTCTATTTCTTCCTTCCGGAGGCGTTGCGATGTTGCTCTTTTCAACCCATCATCTTGCTTTGTCAAGATCATGCTTCTTTCTTTGCTTACCCATTTAACCGGAGTGTTCTGTCCTTTTTGCTCAAGTTCGTTTCATCTTATCAAGCTTCATATCACTTTTCAACCGGAGTTCTGCCTGAGTTTATTCTTCTTGATCTTTGTTTACCTCATTTCAATCAGAGTGGTTTCGATTCCTTCTTGTCCTTTGCACTCGTCATTCTTAGCTTTGCAATCTCAAGGTTTCTGTAATGTTCATTGTTCCTCTTTTCCAACGGAGTGTTTTCAATTTTGTTCATCTTCGAGGCATTCCTCTTTTCCTTTTTGTTCAGCCTCGCAAGGTTCTTTGGTTTCACTCGTTTGTCAAAGAAGCAACTTAGTTTTACCTCTTCTCTTTTCTCTTCCGTTTTCCCTCCGGTGCCATTCTAGATCTCGGGACGAGGTCCTCTCGTAGTGGTGGAGTGTTGTAATGCCCCGAGACCATTGCGCCAAGTGTCTTCCGGTGTTTCGTTGTTGTTGCCTTGTCATTTGCTTGCGTGTTGCATCTTGCCATGTCATCATCCACATTGCATCATCATGTTTTTGAAACTTGCATCCGTCCCGGTCTCCTCGTTTCGTCCGTTGCCCGTTCTGAGCCCAGACACACTTGCACGCGCCCGCGGCATGTCCGAGATAGTATTTTATAAGTGGCCGGAAAATGTTCTTGGAATGGGATGAGAGTTGGCGTGCGGTCTTATTTTAGAGTAGGTAGGCCGCCTGCCAAGTTTCATCGCGTTCGGAGTCCGTTTGACGCCCGAACGGATAACTATAGCGGCAATATAGCCGGTCTAACGTCGTACGTTTTCGGTCTCCAGAAACAGTCGCCGGGCCTCCCTCTCTTCTCTTCTCTCAGCTCAAGACCGTCTACACAGCCCACTACCTACCGCCAGGTCCAACCTAACCTCTCTCGTCAGCCCGCGGCCCTCTTCGCGCGCGCGTCCGAAAATTGTCCCGAACCCGACCTGAGCAGTCGTCACCGTCGTGTCCGGATCATCCCCAAACATCTACAAAACGTCTCCATTTTCTTATTTGGGCTCCCTAGCCTATTTTTCTCGACCGTACGATTACGATCGAAGGGACGGATTAGCCCCTACCCAAAAATCCTTTTGCTGTATATGTATCAGTCCAACCCTAAAATCAAGGAGAGATGTCCCATCCTTCCCCCTCGCGCCGCCACTTTCCAAATTTCCTCGGGATCCCAGTGCAGCCAAGCCACCTGCCTTCTCCTTGTTTTCCCCATCACACCAACCACCGAGCACCTCCTGGATCACCACACCACTTCCTACCAGTGCCTGTTGCCCGATCCCTCCTCGCCGGAAGTCCCTCACCGGAGCACGCCGCCGCTAGCGTCCTCGACCACCAGGCGTGCCTCTACTCCCTCTCCCCATTCCCTTTTCCCTGAAGCCCTCTCTCCCCTTCCCTCATGGTCTCTCTCTGTCTTCAACGCAGCACCGCCTTGGGAGCTTCCTGAAGGAGCACGGCCACCACCTCGCCAGATCCGCCGGATGGCGACGGGAATGGAGCCGCCTTGCCGGTTTTGCACCTTGCCTTGTCCCTGGTCCGGCCGTCGTCCTCATCTGGCAAAGGGCGCTGCCGTTTCCCCATTCCAGTGCTGCTCCTTCTGCACCGAGCTGCAGGTCGACATCGCCACCATGGAACCACAGCTCCGCCGTCTTCCCGTTCTTCGTCAGAGTGCCTTCTGCGCCTCTCCCACCGCTGCTGCACCGCGTCGGCGACCAGTCGCTTCTCGCGTATGCCGGCCCTGCCGCAAGCCGCCTTCTCTGTCTGTTGCCTCTGCATCAAGCGATGCCAGGCACCTGCGCGCGCGTTGACCGCATCGTCAACCCGCCCGAGCGGGTCGATCTCCTCTCCAGCCGCGCGCCTAGGCCCAGTCCCCTCCCCTTCGCCGTTAACCGCGGCCCACAGCTCCAGCCGGTCTGCTGTAGCCCGCTGACTGGGCCGAGGCCCATGGGCGAGCCACCCACATCCAAGCGCCCTCCTTTTTCCTTACCTGTTGGACCAGCCAACAGATTCGGCCCATATTGGTTTTTTTCCCGTTCTGCGATTTTCCTAATAAACCAGTGCACTGCAGATTTGCAGAAAAGACCCTCATGTTCATACATTTAATATCTCACAAACCATGCATCTTTTGCAAATAATTTATATATGTAAAATGCTTAGTTTTTCATCTAGCTTCATCATATGTCACTTTCATGCATGTTTAAAATGTTTAAAATGATGTTTGCATAAATTTTGCCCCTATGCCATGTTAAAATGCTTTATTTCATAACTAAATAACCGTAACTCGGTTTGTAACAAACTTTATATGTAAATGGGGTAGAATTTTGCCTAGTTTAACATGATGGCTTCACTTTGCATGCTTAACAACTCTAAAATTATGTTTAGGGCAGAACAGTACCAAACCTAATATATGCATATGAGGATTTTCCGGAATTGTTGTTCGTTGTCTCCGGCCTCATTTAAACTTGCCTAGATAGGTAGTTTTCATTTGCTTCACCCTCTTGCCATGTTTAACAACATTTAATCTTGTTGGGTACATAAACGAGAGAGAACTAAATAAGTCATGTGGTGTTTTCTTCAATATGCAACTCCGTTGCGTAATGAGCTCCACTTAATTTGTAGGATTGTTTGTGCACTTTGCCATGCCATGCCTCATTAAACTGGACATGCATCATACTTGTTTGCGCATCGTGCCATGCTTATGTGCTGGTTGTTTACAATGTTGTTTGCTTTCTTTCCGGTGTACTTCGTCTCGGTAATCCGGTAATGTCGTGTTGTGAGGATTCGTTCGACAACGTTCGTTTGTCTTCTTCATGGACTCGTTCTTCTTCCTTGCTTGCTTATAATGACCATACCCTCGAAATCACTTCTATATTTGCTTGCTAGTTGCTCGCTCTTTTGCTATGCCTATGCTACGATACCTACCACTTGCTTATAATGCCTCCCATATTGTTAAACCAAGCCTTAACCCACCTTGTCCTAGCAAACCATTGTTTGGCTATGTTACCGCTTTGCCCAGCCCCTCTTATAGAGTTGTTAGTTGCAGGTGAAGATTGAAGTTTGTTCCTTGTTGGAACATGGAGATGTTGTTCCTTGTTGGAACATGTTTACTTGTTGGGATATCACAATATCTCTTATTTAATTAATGCATATATATACTTGGTAAAGGGTGGAAGGCTCGGCCTTATGCCTGGTGTTTTGTTCCACTCTTGCCGCCCTAGTTTCCGTCATATCGGTGTTATGTTCCCGGATTTTGCGTTCCTTACGCAGTTGGGTTATAATGGGAACCCCTTGACAGTTCGCCTTGAATAAAACTCCTCTAGCAAGGCCCAACCTTGATTTTACCATTTGCACTAACAACCTATAACCTTCCCTTGGGTTTCCGCGAGCTCGAGGGTCATCTTTATTTTAACCCCACCCCCCCCGGGCCAGTGCTCCTCTGAGTGTTGGTCCGAAACGGGCAGCCTGCGGGGCCACCCCGGGGCAACTCGAGGGTTGGTTTTACTCGTAGCTTGACCTATCCGGTGTGCCCTGAGAACGAGATATGTGCAGCTCCTATCGGGATTTGTCGGTGCATCGGGCGGCTTTGCTGGTCTTGTTTTACCATTGTCGAAATGTCTTGTAACCGAGATTCCGAGTCTGATCGGGTCTTCCCGCTAGAAGGAATATCCTTCATTGACCGTGAGAGCTTGTGATGGGCTAAGTTGGGACACCCCTGCAGGGATTTGAACTTTCGAAAGCCGTGCCCGCGGTTATGGGCAGATGGGAATTTGTTAATGTCCGATTGTAGAAAACCTGAAGGTGACCTTAATTAAAATACATCAACCGCGTGTGTAACCGAGATGGTCTCTTTCCGGCGGAGTCCGAGAAGTGAACACGGTGTTGGAGTTATGCTTGACGTAGGTTGTTCTAGGATCACTTCTTGATCATAGTTTCTCGATCGTGCTTTTGCCTTCTCTTCTCGCTCTCTTTTGCGAATATCTTAGCCACCAAATATGCTAGTCGCTTGCTGCAGCTCCACCTCATACCTTTTCCCTACCTATAAGCTTAAATAGTCTTGATCGTGAGGGTGCGAGATTGCTAAGTCCCCGTGACACACAGATACTTCCAAAACCAGCTTGCAGGTGGCGTTGAACCATGCAGATGACGCAACCAAGATCAGGAGGAGCTCGATGAAGATCTTGTCCTTTGTGTAGTTCCGCTTCCAGTTGATCAGTAGTGGAGCTCAGTCGGGACGATCGGGGATCTGTGTAGCATTTGGGGTAGTCTTCTTTTATTTTGGTTCCGTAGTCGGACCTTGATTGTATTTGGATGTTGTAATGCTTTATTCATGTAATTGTGTGAAGTGGCAAGTGTAAGACAACTATGTATCTCTTTCCCTTATGTATTACATGGGTTGTGTGAAGATTACCTCACTTGCGGGATTTCAGGCAAGATGACCATACCCTCGAAATCACTTCTATCTTTGCTTGCTAGTTGCTCGCTCTTTTGCTATGCCTATGCTATGATACCTACCACTTGCTTATAATGCCTCCCATCTTGTTAAACCAAGCCTCTAACCCACCTTGTCCTAGCAAACCGTTGTTTGGCTATGTTACCGCTTTGCCCAGACCCTCTTATAACGTTGTTAGTTGCAGGTGAAGATTGAAGTTTGTTCCTTGTTGGAACATGGAGATGTTGTTCCTTGTTGGAACATGTTTACTTGTTGGGATATCACAATATCTCTTATTTAATTAATGCATCTATATACTTGGTAAAGGGTGGAAGGCTCGGCCTTATACCTGGTGTTTTGTTCCACTCTTGCCGTGTAACGCCCTCGATGCGACTATAGCTCCCACGTGTCGAGGCACGACTTAGAGACATAATCTCATTGAAGGCATATGTCGCAAGTGAGGTAATCTTCACACAACCCATGTAAAAGAGATACATAGTTGGCTTACAATCGCCACTTCACACAATTACATGAATAAAGCATTATAACACCCAGATACCATCAAGGTCCGACTATGGAACCAAAATAAAAGAAGAGCCCCAAATGCGACAGGGTCCCCGATCGACCCCAACTGAGCTCCACTACTGATCAACTAGAACGAAACAACACAAAGGACAAGATCTTCAACAAGCTCTTCCTGAGCTGGGTTGCGTCGTCTGCGCGGACTCATCGGCACCTGCAAACTGGTTTTGGAAGTATCTGTGAGTCACGGAGACTCAGCAATCTCACACCCTCGTGATCAAGACTATTTAAGCTTATGGGTAAGGTAAAGGTATGAGGTGGAGCTGCAGCAAGCGACTAACATATATGGTGGCTAACATCCGCAAAAGAGAGCGAGAAGAGAAGGCAAAGCACGGTCCATAAAAGTATGATCAAGAAGTGATCCTATAACAACCTACGTCAAGCATAACTCCAACAACCGTGTTCACTTCCCGGACCCTGCCGGAAAGAGACCATCACGGTTACACACGCGGTTGATTCATTTTAATTGAGGTCAACTTTAGGTTTTGTACAACCGGACGTTAACAAATTCCCATCTGCCCATAACCGCGGGCACGGATTTCGAAAGTTCAAATCCCTGCAGGGGTGTCCCAACTTAGCCCATCACAAGCTCTCACGGTCAACAAAGGAATAGACCTCCTCTCGAGACATTCCGATCAGACTCGGTATCCCGGTACTCCAAGACATCCTCGACAATGGTAAAACAAGTCCAGCAAGACCGCCCGATGCGTGGACATCCTGATGGGAGCTGCACATATCTCGTTCTCAGGGCAACACCGGATAAGCAATCCGTACAACTAAAACCAGCCCTCGAGTTTCCCCGAGGTGGTGCTGCAAGGGGCTCTAGTTTGGACCAATGCTTAGACAAGCACTGGCCCGGGGGGGGGGGTTAAAATAAAGATGACCCTTGGGCTGGCCTAACCAAGGGAAAAAGAGGCTAGGTGGCAAATGGTAAAACCAATGTTGGGCCTTGCTGGAGGAGTTTTATACAAAGTGAACTGTCAAGGGGTTCCCATTATAACCCAACCGCGTAAGGAACGCAAAATTCGGGAACATAACACCGATATGACGAAAACTAGGGCGGCAAGAGTGGAACAAAACACTAGGCATAAGTTCGAGCCTTCCACCCTTTACCAAGTATATAGATGCATTAATTAAATAAGATATATAGTGATATCCCAACAAGTAAACATGTTCCAACAAGGAATGACATCTCCATGTTCCAACAAGGAACAAACTTCAATCTTCACCTGCAACTAACAACGCTATAAGAGGGGCTGAGCAAAGCGGTAACATAGCCAAACAATGGTTTGCTAGGACAAGGTGGGTTAGAGGCTTGGTTCAACAATATGGGAGGCATGATAATCAAGTGGTAGGTATCGTAGCATAGGCATAGCAAAAGAGCGAGCAACTAGCAAGCAAAGATAGAAGTGATTTCGTGGGTATGGTCATCTTGCCTGAAATCCCGCAAGGAAGAAGAACGAGTCCATGAAGAAGACAAACGGAATGTAGACGAACGGGTCCTCTCAAACGCGAAGTTAGCGGAACCAACCCGAAGAAGCAAACACCGGAAAGAAGCACACAACATAGTAAACAACCAACACATGAACATGGTATGATATCCAAGATGCGGTATGCGATGCATATGCATGATTTGACAAGGAAAGATAGGATTTGGCCTCAACTTGGAAATCCAAGTTCGCCACTGGAAAGATGAGATGAAATCGCTTGAAAACGATATAAAGATCGCCGGAATCGGAGTTACGGTTTGGAAATGGCAAGCAATTCAAATATGACACAAGTCTGCGATTTACAGCAAGTAGCCATCTAAATGCAATGAGATGAACATGCTACAGCACCCAAACATGACAACAAAATACATGGCAGGGAAGAATTCAAGATGCTTAACAAAAGTCTAGCACTGAGCTACAGCCAATTCCTCCACTAACAGGTTCAAACAAGCATGGCAAAATGCATATGACAAACAGATCTCAGACTTAGTGAAATTAACACTTGTCTGGAATTTCAGACTAGGTAGCACTCTTCGGAGCAACAAAACTACATGCTACAAGAGCTGAACATGGCAAAGTAAAGCATGGCATGGAGCTACTCAAAGAGCTTAACAAAAGTCCCTTAGTGACCTTGAGCCAAAAGGGATAAAAAAATACAATTGCAAGCATGAGAACATAGCAAAAACATAATCAGTTTTCAGACTTGGTGAAAAACTGACACATGCTGAAATATAACTCAAGTAGGCATGTTTACGAGCTTGATGCACTCACTACGGTGCAAGTCATGGCAAGACAAGCATACATCCATCAAGAAGGCACAAAATGCAACCTAGACATGGCAAGAACAATAACATAACATGCATGGAGCAACTACAACATCACCGGCAAAATTGCAAACAAGTTGACAATCTGCCCAGATTCACAAAGTAGCAAAAGTAGAGCTCGATTGACTCAATATAGGGTGCTCCATAATTTCTAACAAAGACATGGATGGATAGAGTACTACAATATTAACAAAACATCCTTATTGATCATCCTCAAAAGAGGCACGGATCACTAGGAAACAACAAGAACATATGGCATCATGCAATAAACAGCTCAAGGACTTAGTGGAATTGCTAAGTCCTTGAAAACAGAATTAGCAAGTGCACCACTTTGCAAGCTTGCACTAGTCACCACACACATCACAAAAATACATGGGTTGCACCTCTGGAAAGATGACAAAACCCTAAACAAAACATATGTAGAGCATCAGGGCATATCATGCACACATTAATCATGGCAAAAATGACAAAAAGCTAAATGGAGCAGCAGATCTGACAATTAACTCAAGTAGCCCTCTTCCAACAGCATTTCGTGCATGAAGATGGACTCAAATGGAAATGATGCAATGAAATGAAATGATGTACTCTCTGAGATGAACATTTTGATATGCTATATGCATGAATCGGAGCTACCGATGCAAAGTTACGAGGCCAAGAGCATGAGCACTTGGATCTGGGAATCTCGGGACTTAGTGAAAATTATACCTCCGGAAAAAGTCAAACCGGGACGAAGATATCCCGGACGGAGCGGATCGGGACGAGGGGAGGCGTTTGGTTGAGCGAGCGGGTGGATCTGGTCCACACCGGGTGGATCCGGCCGGAGTCTTCTCCGGCGAGCTCCGTGAGCTCTGGCGATGGCGGTGGCGGCCGACGACCGGAGCGGCGCGGCGCGGGTAGCGTTGGGTGGCGGGGACGGCTTCCGGCGGTGAAGCACGTGGCGGAGATCCCCGGCGGGGCCAGGCGAAGGCGGCGGCCGAACGGCGCGGAGCGGCGCCGGCGATGGCGGCGAACGCCGGCGGGCGGCGGCTGAGACGAGGCGCGGCGGCGGGGTCGAGCAGGCGCGGGTGGCGCGCGGGCGCTAGCGGCGGCGGCCCGACAGGCGGCGGCGGATCCGATCGGGCGGCGGCGCGAGGAGATGGGCCCCGCGGGCCCGATTCGGGCCGCGCGGGCCGACGGCGGGGCTGAGGAGAGAGAGGGAGCGGCTGGGCTGAGGTGGCGCGCCGCGGTTGGCCCTGAGAGGTGGCGCGGCTGATGTGGCGGCTGCCCATTGGGCGGGGTGAGGTGGAGGGCGAGCGGACATGTCCGGGCGCAGTGGGAAATTGTCCGGCGGCGCACGGAGGAAGAGGTTAGGGTTCATCTGCGCGAAAATTTCGGAGGGGATCACATACTTATAGGTAGAGGGAGCTAGGAGAGTCCAAAAGAGGTGCGGTTTTCAGCCATGCGATCGTGATCGAACACTCTAGATGATGGAGCAGAGTTAGGTGGGTTTTGGGCCAAATTGGAGGGGTGTTAGGCTGCAACACACACGAGGCCTTTTCGTTCCCTCGGTTAACCGTTGGAGTATCAAATGAAGTCCAAATGATACGAAACTTGACAGGCGGTCTACCGGTAGTAAACCAAGGCCACTTGGCAAGTCTCGGTCCAATCCGGAAATGTTTAATCCCCACACATGAAAGAAAGGTAGACATGACCACTGGAGGAGAACGGAGCGCCGGATTGCAAAACGGACAACGGGAAAAATGCTCGGATGCATGAGACGAACACGAATGCAAATGAAATGCACATGATGACATGATATGCAATGCATGACACACAAGCAATGACAAGGCAACAACAGCGAATAATTGGACGACACCTGGCACATCGGTCTCGGGGCGTCACAACACTCCACCACTACGAGAGGATCTCGTCCCGAGATCTAGAATAGCACCGGAGGGAAAAACGGAAGAGAAAAGAGAAGAGGTAAAACCAAGTTGCTTCTTTGAGAAACGAGTGAAACGAAAGAACCTTGAGAGGTTGAAAAAATTTAAGAAAAGAATACAACGAAGGTAAACAAAGTTGAAAGCACTTCGGTAGGGAAGAGGAACAAGGAAGAACAAATTCGTATGACACTCCGGTTAAATGGACAATCATGAAAAGAACACAATCTTTGATGAAACGAGATGATGGTTAAAGAGAGCAACATCACAATGCCTCCGGAACAAAAGAATAGAAGATAGATAATTGAAAAAGGAGAAATGAGGAGAAAATGCCAACTTCTGCCAAAAGAGCTTGAGAAGGCATCCTTAGGAGAAGGGTCGAACGGAGTTGTTGGAACACCAACAACGAAAAGAGAAAGCTTGATATGGTCTTGTGGAGTACATCTCAAATTATGAGGTGACAACCTTCCACTCACGGGAAGAAGAATTGGATTGATAAGAACAAGGAGACAAGAAGGCTATATCGCACCGGAAAGGATAAATGAAGAAATTGGATCATTTATAAGCACCATAGATAGCAACAATCCTTAGGGAAGGCTTTAGGTGCAATATAACCCAAGATAATTCCGATGACGAGATTGATAGATTTAAAATACCTCATTCTTAATAATATGTGAATCATGAAACATGAACTCAAATTATCAAGAATGACATAATACCACCTCCAATGATTTGGAAGAAAGAATTGCACTCCGGATAGCAAGAAGAAGAAAACTTGAGCTTCTTAGAAAAGAATCTTGAAGAAAGACTTGGAGAAGGAATTAAATCCTTTATGAACCATCATGTAGAACCACCATGATGATGTCCGGTAAGAAAAAGGATGAACAAATGAAAATACGGATGAAAAGAATAAGATTGAAGCCTTGCAATGCTTAGAAGTATCTCCATGACGAGAAAATTGAGAGAGCTTGGAACTCCGGGAAAGAAAGATGAGCTATTGAAACGAAGAATAAGAATTACATTATGCGTATCCTTCACCAATTTAAAATTGATGACAAACAATGGAATTGGCATACTACTTATTCTCGTAGAACAAGGATTAAGATAGATATAACATAAACTTAATGGACCACCGGTAGGATTTAAACGACGAATGCATTGGTATGATGAAGAAGAAAGAGAACACTTGAGCAAACCACCGTAAGAATTGAAAAAGAACGATTAAAACATGAAGACACACCGGGAAGAATTAGCAATTAAACTAAGATGCTTGAGAGAATTTAGATACATGAGAACGAAGAGATCACTTGAACGGAACACCGGTAAGATTTAGAGAACCATAGCTGAAAGCTGAGAATGAATAAATCTTAGATGATGGGGCTCCGGAGAAACAAACTGAAAATACTCTGAATTACTCCGGATAGTTGGAAAGAATTTTCACGATCAAAACAATTACGAGAGGATGGCAACAAGCTAGAATCACGAGTCTTTGAGAGAACGGATAAGATACGGAGGAGAAACTCTTCTTCGGTCTTCAAAGCTGAGAATGACGACGAGAAACACCACCATGAATTGTTGAGATGCTCTGGAATGAAGAAGAATGGAAAAGTTGAAACCACGATGAAAAGAATTTGGAAGATCTTGGAGAGAGGCATTTGATTGATGATAATTCATTCTCGCGTCAAACTTTGACAAGAAATTTGACGATATCTCCAGGAAATAAGAAGAGTCAGGTAAGATCCTGGGAATAGACCTGTGGGTTAGGGCCCACTCAAAAGAAACACCGTTGAACGATTTAAAAGAGAGGTTGCACCGGTTGAATTGAATGACTTGAATGAGATAACAACCTGGAAAGATCTTGAACGAATGCAGAGTGGAAAACACGAATCTTCGAGATATCTTTAGCACTCCGGAACAAATGAATAACGAAAAGTTAATGATTGAGAGGTGCACCGGCAAGAGAAGACATTTGAAATAAGGAAAAGAATATGATCAAACACCAAAAGCTTGCTTTGAATCCACCGGCAAAGAGAACAAGTTAAGAGTGACGAACTTGAAGCTTCGTTAGAATCTTCTTGAGAATCACCGGATAAGGATATTGATTGAAAAGAATGGAGAGACTTCACATCAGTAAAATGGATACTTGATTAAGAAATCTGAGTCGTTGAAGAAAAACAAGGGAGGGAGGGCGGGAAAAAACAAAGGCAACTTGGGATGGATGAAACGAACACCGTTGAGAAGAACTGATCACTGATCTTACTGATGTTGAAATGATCGGATCCACTTGAAGAGAAAACACACCGGTTAAAAGAAAGTGAAATGACAAACTCGATGATCGAGAAGGATTAGTATTCACATAGGAGTATGAGAACACCACTTGGAAAGGTATGGAATCAACATTTGACTTCGAAGCAACTCGAATACCACAACTAAAAACAAAACAAAGGATTGGCTTGTAGAATAAGCCAGAACAAACATATGATAGAGATTTCGTCCGAAGTTTTCGTGGTGGGGCCTACACGGGCTCGATCGTACAACACCATCATGTACAAGGCAGTGCACATGACACACGAAGCGTCCCCGAGTCGGCATAGCCAAGGACTCTTTAAGACACAACGAGACCACTGTAAAACCGACCGTGAATAGGCGGACCACTAGACGTCGAACCCCAATTTCATATCATACATCTGTCGGAAAGATATCCTAAGAGCTACTTGAATTCCCACTTATGAAACTCCCGAAATTTTCCGGTTATGCAATCAGGTGTTGGGGATACAGGGGAAGCATAATATCTCACCCAAACTAGCAAATCCTACATCCAGCTGTATCCATCCTTCAACACATAACCAAGAAACCTTCGGAAATCATCTACCTCAACCTTCGAAAAGCATCCGTTATACAAGTTATGGCGATACTCCCGAACTCCCGCCCCAGTATTGGGTGGCGTCGAGGTTATCTCACCAACGAACTGCATAAAAGAGATTTTCGATGTCGGCGTGCTAAACTCAGGTATTCCAAAACTGCAACGATAAAATTATGACGACAACACCTCAGAGCTCAACTCCCCGGGACACTTCCACTAAACCCCTGACAGGAGGCACCAAGACAATGTTCTCATCATAAAACCATCGAAACGATTCCAATATACCCGCGTGATCCTAAAATTTTTTTAGTGAAATTTGAGAAGAGAAGAGTCAAAACTCTACGTCAGGATGCCTTACCAGAGCGATGAGGAGACTGGGAAGTAAAAAAGAATTAATAAACTCTCCGATATATAATCCCTAGATGACTCAAACATTTTTCTAGACACAACTCGGCCGCTAAAAACGATCAAGCAAAGGGGCTCCGAAGGTCGGGGAAGGCTCTGATTACCAACTTGTAACGCCCTCGATGCGACTATAGCTCCCACGTGTCGAGGCACGACTTAGAGACATAATCGCATTGAAGGCATATGTCGCAAGTGAGGTAATCTTCACACAACCCATGTAAAAGAGATACATAGTTGGCTTACAATCGCCACTTCACACAATTACATGAATAAAGCATTACATCACCCAGATACCATCAAGGTCCGACTACGGAACCAAAATAAAAGAAGAGCCCCAAATGCGACAAGGTCCCCGATCGACCCCTACTGGGCTCCACTACTGATCAACTAGAACGAAACAACACAAAGGACAAGATCTTCAACAAGCTCCTCCTGAGCTGGGTTGCGTCGTCTGCGTGGACTCATCGGCACCTGCAAACTGGTTTTGGAAGTATCTGTGAGTCACGGAGACTCAGCAATCTCACACCCTCATGATCAAGACTATTTAAGCTTATGGATAAGGTAAAGGTATGAGGTGGAGCTGCAGCAAGCGACTAGCATATATGGTGGCTAACATACAAAAAAGAGAGAGAGAAGAGAAGGCAAAGCACGGTCGATAAAAGTATGATCAATAAGTGATCCTATAACAACCTACGTCAAGCATAACTCCAACAACCGTGTTCACTTCCCGGACCCCACCGGAAAGAGACCATCACGGTTACACATGCGGTTGATTCATTTTAATTGAGGTCAACTTTAGGTTTTCTACAACCGGACGTTAACAAATTCCCATCTGCCCATAACCGCGGGCACGACTTTCGAAAGTTCAAATCCCTGCAGGGGTGTCCCAACTTAGCCCATCACAAGCTCTCACGATCAACGAAGGAATAGACCTCCTCCCGAGACATTCCGATCAGACTCGGTATCCCGGTACTCCAAGACATCCTCGACAATGGTAAAACAAGTCCAGCAAGACCGCCCGATGCGCGGACATCCTGATGGGAGCTGCACATATCTCGTTCTCAGGGCAACACTGGATAAGCAATCCGTACAACTAAAACCAGCCCTCGAGTTTCCCCGAGGTGGCGCTGCAAGGGGCTCTAGTTTGGACCAACGCTTAGACAAGCACTGGCCTGGGGGGGTTTAAAATAAAGATGACCCTTGGGCTGGCCTAACCCAAGGGAAAAAGAGGCTAGGTGGCAAATGGTAAAACCAATGTTGGGCCTTGCTGGAGGAGTTTTATTCAAAGAGAACTGTCAAGGGGTTCCCATTATAACCCAACCGCGTAAGGAACGCAAAATCCGGGAACATAACACCGATATGACGGAAACTAGGGCGGCAAGAGTGGAACAAAACACTAGGCATAAGGCCGAGCCTTCCACCCTTTACCAAGTATATAGATGCATTAATTAAATAAGATATATAGTGATATCCCAACAAGTAAACATGTTCCAACAAGGAACGACATCTCCATGTTCCAACAAGGAACAAACTTCAATCTTCACCTGCAACTAACAACGCTATAAGAGGGGCTGAGCAAAGCGGTAACATAGCCAAACAACGGTTTGCTAGGACAAGGTGGGTTAGAGGCTTGGTTCAACAATATGGGAGGCATGATAAGCAAGTGGTAGGTATCACAGCATAGGCATAGCAAAAGAGAGAGCAACTAGCAAGCAAAGATAGAAGTGATTTCGAGGGTATGGTCATCTTGCCTGAAATCCCGCAAGGAAGAAGAACGAGTCCATGAAGAAGACAAACGGAATGTAGACAAATGGGTCCTCTCAAACGCGAAGTTACCGGAACCAACCCGAAGAAGCAAACACCGGAAAAGAAGCACACAACATAGTAAACAACCAACACATGAACATGGTATGATATGCGAGATGCGGTATGCGATGCATATGCATGATTTGACAAGGAAAGATAGGATCTGGCCTCAACTTGGAAATCCAAGTGTGCCACTGGAAAGATGAGATGAAATCGCTTGAAAACGATATAAAGATCGCCGGAATCGGAGTTACGGTTTGGAAATGGCAAGCAATTCAAATATGACACTGGTCTGCGATTTACAGCAAGTAGCCATCTAAATGCAATGAGATGAACATGCTACAGCACCCAAACATGACAACAAAATACATGGAAGGGAAGAATTCAAGATGCTTAACAAAAGTCTAACACTGAGCTACGGCCAATTCCTCCATTAATAGGTTCAAACAAGCATGGCAAAAATGCATATGACAAATAGATCTCAGACTTAGTGAAATTAACACTTGTCTGGAATTTCAGATCAGGTAGCACTCTTCGGAGCAACAAAACTACATGCTACAGGAGCTGAACATGGCAAAGTAAAGCATGGCATGAAGCTACTCAAAGAGCTTAACAAAAGTCCCTTAGTGACCTTGAGCCAAAAGGGATCAGAAAATACAATTGCAAGCATGAGAACATTGCAAAAACATAATCAGTTTTCAGACTTGGTGAAAAACAGACACATGCTGAAATATAACTCAAGTAGGCATGTTTACGAGCTCGGTGCACTCACTACGGTGCAAGTCATGGCAAGACAAGCATACATCCATCAAGAAGGCACAAAATGCAACCTAGACATGGCAAGAACAATAGCATAACATGCATGGAGCAACTACAACATCACCGGCAAAATTGCAAACAAGTTGACAATCTGCCCAGATTCACAAAGTAGCAAAAGTAGAGCTTGATTGACTCAATCTAGGGTGCTCCATAATTTCTAACAAAGACATGGATGGATAGAGCACTACAAGATTAACAAAACATCCTTATTGATCATCCTCAAAAGAGGCACGGATCACTAGGAAACAACAAGAACATATGGCATCATGCGATAAACAGCTCAAGGACTTAGTGGAATTGCTAAGTCCCTGAAAACAGAATTAGCAAGTGCACCACTTTGCAAGCTTGCACTAGTCACCACATACATCACAAAAATACATGGGTTGCACCTCTGGAAAGATGACAAAACCCTAAACAAAACATATGTAGAGCATCAGGGCATATCATGCACACATTAATCATGGCAAAAATGACAAAAAGCTAAATGGAGCAGCAGATCTGACAATTAACTCAAGTAGCCCTCTTCCAACAGCATTTCGGGCATGAAGATGAACTCAAATGGAAATGATGCAATGGAATGAAATGATGTACTCTCTGAGATGAATATTTTGATATGCTATATGCATGAATCGGAGCTACCGATGCAAAGTTACAAGGCCAAGAACATGAGCACTTGGATCTGGGAATCTCGGGACTTGGTGAAAATTATACCTCCGGAAAAAGTCAAACCGGGACGAAGATATCCCGGACGGAGCGGATCGGGACGAGGGGAGGCGTTTGGTTGAGCGAGCGGGTGGATCTAGTCCACACCGGGTGGATCCGGCCGGAGTCTTCTCCGGCGAGCTCCGTGAGCTCCAGCGATGGCGGCGGCGGCCGAGGACCGGAGCGGCGCGGCGCAGGTGGCGTTGGGTGGCGGGGACGGCTTCCGGCGGTGAAGCACGCGGCGGAGATCCCCGGCGGGGCCGGGCGAAGGCTGCGGCCGAACGGTGTGGAGCGGCGCCGGCGATGGCGGCGAACGCCGGCGGGCGGCGGCTGAGACGAGGCACGGCGGCGGGGTCGAGCAGGCGCGGGTGGCGCGCGGGCGCTAGCGGCGGCGGCCCGACAGGCGGCGGCGGATCCGATCGGGCGGCGGCACGAGGAGATGGGCCCCGCGGGCCCGATCCGGGCCGCGCGGGCTGGCGGCGGGGCTGAGGAGAGAGAGAGGGAGCGGCTGGGCTGAGGTGGCGCGCCGCGTTTGGCCCGGAGCGGTGGCGCGGCTGATGTGGCGGCTGCCCATTGGGCGGGGTGAGGTGGAGGGCGAGCGGACATGTCCGGGCGCGGTGGGAAATTGTCCGGCGGCGCGCGGAGGAGGAGGTTAGGGTTCATCTGCGTGAAAATTTCGGAGGGGATCACATACTTATAGGTAGAGGGAGCTAGGAGAGTCCAAAAGAGGTGCGGTTTTCGGCCACGCGATCGTGATCGAACGCTCTAGATGATGGAGCAGAGTTAGGTGGGGTTTGGGCCAAATTGGAGGGGTGTTGGGCTGCAACACACACGAGGCCTTTTCGGTTCCTCGGTTAACCGTCGGAGTATCAAACGAAGTCCAAATGATACGAAACTTGACAGGCGGTCTACCGGTAGTAAACCAAGGCCGCTTGGCAAGTCTCGGTCCAATCCGGAAATGTTTAATCCCCACACATGAAAGAAAGGTAGACATGACCACCGGAGGAGAATGGAGCGCCGGATTGCAGAACGGACAACGGGAAAAATGCTCGGATGCATGAGACGAACACGAATGCAAATGAAATGCACATGATGACATGATATGCAATGCATGACACGCAAGCAATGACAAGTCAACAACAGCGAATAATTGGACGACACCTGGCACATCGGTCTCGGGGCGTCACATGCCGCCCTAGTTTCCGTCATATCGATGTTATGTTCCCGGATTTTGCGTTCCTTACGCGGTTGGGTTATAATGGGAACCCCTTGACAATTCGCCTTGAATAAAACTCCTCCAGCAAGGCCCAACCTTGGTTTTACCATTTGCACTAACAACCTATAACCTTCCCTTGGGTTTTCGCAAGCCCGAGGGTTATATTTATTTTAAACCCCCCCCCCCCCGGGCCAGTGCTCCTCTGAGTGTTGGTCCGAAACGGGCAGCCTGCGGGGCCACCTCGGGGCAACTCGAGGGTTGGTTTTACTCGTAGCTTGACCTATCCGGTGTGCCCTGAGAACGAGATATGTGCAGCTCCTATCGGGATTTGTCGTCGCATCGGGCGGCTTTGCTGGTCTTGTTTTACCATTGTCGAAATGTCTTGTAACCGGGATTCCGAGTCTGATCGGGTCTTCCCGCTAGAAGGAATATCCTTCGTTGACCGTGAGAGCTTGTGATGGGCTAAGTTGGGACACCCCTGCAGGGATTTGAACTTTCGAAAGTCATGCCCGCGGTTATGGGCAGATGGGAATTTGTTAATGTCCGGTTGTAGAAAACCTGAAGTTGACCTTAATTAAAATACATCAACCGCGTGTGTAACCGTGATGGTCTCTTTCCGGCGGAGTCCGGGAAGTGAACACGGTGTTGGAGTTATGCTTGACGTAGGTTGTTCTAGGATCACTTCTTGATCATAGTTTCTCGACCATGCTTTTGCCTTCTCTTCTCGGTCTCTTTTGCGAATATGTTAGCCACCAAATATGCTAGTCGCTTGTTGCAGCTCCACCTCATACCTTTTCCCTACCTATAAGCTTAAATAGTCTTGATCTCGAGGGTGCGAGATTGCTGAGTCCCCGTGACTCACAGATACTTCCAAAACCAGCTTGCAGGTGCCGTTGAACCGTGCAGATGACGAACCAAGCTCAGGAGGAGCTCGATGAAGATCTTGTCCTTTGTGTAGTTCCGCTTCCAGTTGATCAGTAGTGGAGCCCAGTCGGGACGATCGGGGATCTGTGTAGCATTTGGGGTAGTCTTCTTTTGTTTTGGTTCCGTAGTCGGACCTTGATTGTATTTGGATGTTGTAATGCTTTATTCATGTAATTGTGTGAAGTGGCAAGTGTAAGCCAACTATGTATCTCTTTCCCTTATGTATTACATGGGTTGTGTGAAGATTACCTCACTTGCGACATTGCTTTCAATGTGGTTATGCCTCTAAGTCGTGCTCCGACACGTGGGAGATATAGCCGCATCGCGGGCGTTACACAAATCTGTCCAAATATTAGGTGGCTTATACCGCGGAGAACCAGAAGATGCCCATGTCGGCTTACAAGATTGCAGACCTTATGCCTCCAATTCGCAAGCATACTTTTGCCCCTGAAATCGATCCGTCTGAGCTTATCGATGATGAAGCTGAATTTCAAGCCTTGACTGGCATCAATTGGTCGTCGCCTAACTTCCAGATGGTGGAGGGAGAAGAAGAACCGGCACGGGATGACCCGGAAGCTTCAAGTCGTCAAAACCAGGAGAACTGATGCACTGGACAACTCATAATTTGCATCGTTAGACATTGCCTAAAAACACTTAATCATTTGGACTCGCAGAGCTATGTAATAGGCTAGTTAAACACTGATCTATCGTGCCATCGTGCACGTTTTGTTTACATAACACTGTCGATCTGTTAGTTGAAGATCTGCCACTTATGCTTATAATATCATTAATTATGCAGACCATGCTTATCATCTTTCCTTGCACATGAGCAGATAGCAAGTGCCCTGACAGCTTACCCCAGGGCGGGTCATAATACCGCCACATGAAAACCACTGATGACTAAGTAGTCCATAACCAGGGTCGGTTTATCAAAACCTCATATAATCACAAAGTAAATATCATACATGTGATATTTGCTCACACTGTCGGCTTATCATATGTTGTGTAGTAAGGGTTACAACCCAAATATTGAGAGCACAACGCCATGTTCAATTTATTCATACCACCGGCTTACAACGTCATATGCAGCAAGGGGTAACATCCCAAAGCTTTAGAGCCAGTATTCCAAGTGCATAATCATACAACGGTGACTTAAAGTTCAAAACTGGGCCGGTTAATAAAACTCCGGGTAGATTCATATATGAATCATAAAGCAAACATGGCCTTTATCAGTTTTAAACCATGTATCAACACGGTACAAAAAAGATCAATCAAAAAATCAAATAAAAACCAGAAAAAACAGAAAACAAGGCATTCATAGGTTGCCAAGCCTGCATATCAAGCGTTATTCAAGGGCCACACAACCGCTGAGTTAAACCTTAATTCAAACCCGTAAGCCGGACCTCTCATGACCAATCACCGTTTTAACTATATAAACTCAGGGTCTTTTTAGAAGCTTGATTGTCAAGAGTACAATGAGTCATTCCAGGATTACCTGGTTGGAGTGGCAGGCAAACAAAGGCAGGATAACCCGGATTTTTTGGTGAATACACCTGGCGTCCAAGCCTATTACAAGGGTTAACAAAGCTCTATTCATAAACAAGGAGCCCCCAAGTAATATTTGATTCCAAGCATATAATCCGGATCAGTAGGGTAGTCATAGATATGCTCAATGAGCAGGAAGATCCCAAGTATTTGGTAATCATGGCGTACAAGCCGAATCAAGAGGGTAGTCATAGCTATGCTGAATGAGCAGGAAGCCCCCAAGTGATCATATGGAGTGACAATAAAGACTCATTATTCTCATAAATCAAATGACAGAGGCCCTGAATTATTCAGGGATGCCGACTTTATTATATTCATCATAATATATACATTGATAGAAGTATGTACATCACAAGAGCCAGTGGCTCAAGTGCAATAAGGTCGAAGATGAGAAATATTCCATGGCCGGTGGGTCTCCTCCTCTGACGTGCGTGAGTCCTTGTGGTCTCGAACATCGATAAGGTAGTATGACCCGTTGTTCAGATTTTTGCTGATCACAAAGGGTCCTTCCCAAGGTGGGGATAGCTTGTGCATGCCGGTTTGATCCTGGATGAGCTGGAGCACCAAATCTCCTTCTTGAAAGGTCCTGGTTTTAACCCGATGGCTGTGATAACGATGCAGATTGCTGGTAAATCACTGAACGAGCCACCGCACAGTCACGCTCCTCATCTAAGAGGTCAAGAGCATCCTGACGTGCTTTTTCATTATCCGCTTCAACATAAGCCACCACATGGGGCGAGTCATGACGGATGTCACTAGGGAGAACCGCCTCTGCTCCGTAGACAATGAGAAAGGCATGTAACCCGTAAATCTTTTGGGGGTAGTATTGATACTCAATAACACTGAGGGTAATTCCTCCACCCAACAACCCGGCGTCCTCTGCAAAGGGACCATAAGCCGGGGCTTGATGCCTCTCAAAATTTCCTGATTGGCTCTTTCAGCTTGACCATTGGACTGGGGGTGAGCCACTGATGATACGTCAAGATGAACATGCTCTCGTTGACAAAATTCTTTCATAGCACCTTTGGATAGATTAGTTCCATTATCAGTTATGATGCTGTGAGGAAGGCCAAAATGGAAAATCTCCTTTTTGATGAACTGAACCGTTGTTGCCGCGTCACACTTACTGATCGACTCTGCCTCAACCCACTTTGTGAATTTGTCAACCGCCAGCAAAAGGTGAGTCTTTTTGTCTTTGGACCTTTTGAAAGGTCCAACCATATCTAGCCCCCAGACTGCAAATGGCCAAGTGATTGGAATCATCCGCAATTCTTGAGCCGACACGTGAGCTCGTTTTGAAAATTTCTGACAGCCATCATATTTACTGACCAAACCCTCCGCATCAGCGTGAGCCGTCAGCCAATAAAACCCATGAAGGAAAGCCTTAGCTACAAGAGATTTGGAGCCGACATGATGACCACAATCTCCTTCATGAATCTCTCGTAGGATCTCACGGCCTTCTTTAGGAGAAACACAACGTTCAAACGCCCCTGAGACACTGCAATGATGCAACTCTCCATTGACAATGGTCATTGACTTGGATCGCCGGGTTATCTGCCAGGCTAAAGTTTCATCTTCAGGTAACTCGCCCCGGGCCAGATAAGCCAAATATGGAACTGTCCAGTCATGAATAGCATGAAGAGCCGCCACCAATTGTGCCTCTGGGTCAGGAATAGCAAGATCTTCATCCGTAGGCAATTTGACTGAAGGGCTATGCAGAATATCAAGGAAAACGTTAGGTGGCACCGGCTTACGCTAGGACCCTAACCGGCTCAAAGCATCAACCGCCTCATTCTTCCTGTGATCCACACGTTCCACTTGATAACCTTTGAAATGACCAGCAATAGCGTCAACCTCGCGGCGGTAAGCCACCATGAGTGGGTCCTTAGAGTCCCAAGTGCCTGAAACTTGATGAGCCACCAAATTTGAGTCATGAAAACACCTCACTCGGCTTAGATTCATCTCTTTAGCCATCCAAAGACCATGGAGTAAGGATTCATACTCAGTTTCATTGTTCGTACAAGGGAACATCAACCTTAAAACATAACAAAATCTGTCACCTCGCAGGGAAGTCAAAACAACTCCAGCCACCGAGCCCTCCAACTTCCTGGATCCATCGAAGTGAATAGTCCAATATGTGCTATCTGGCTTCTCTCGAGGCATCTGCAGCTCAGTCCAGTCATTGATAAAATCCACAAGTGCTTGAGACTTGATAGCCGTCCGAGGCATATACTTCAAACCATGGGGTCCAAGCTTAATGGCCCATTTAGCTACCGACCTGTGGCCTCTCTGGTCTGAATAATATCCCCTAAAGGAGCAGAACTAACCACAGTGATGGGATGACCACGGAAATATTGCTTGAGCTTCCGACTAGCCATGAACAGCCCATATAGCAGCTTTTGCCAATGTGGATATCTCTACTTGGACTCAATGAGCACCTCACTGATGTAATAAACCGGCCGCTGAACCGGATATTCCTTGCATGATTCCTTCCTTTCCACAACAATTGCCACACTGACAGCTCTGCTATTGGCAGCCACATATAACAACAAGGGCTCTTTATCAATAGGAGCAGCAAGGATCGGCGGCTCGGCTCATTGTTTCTTCAAGGCTTCAAACGCCTGATCAGCAGCATCACTCCAGACAAAGTGATCTGTCTTCTTCATCATTTGGTATAGAGGGATAGCTTTTTCTCCCAACCGGCTTATCAACCGGCTTAAGGCCGCAATACGACCCGCCAGACATTGAACATCATTAGTACACGCCGATTTAGCCAAGGAAGTAAGGGCCTTGATTTTCTCCGGGTTAGCTTCGATGCCCCTTTCAGAAACCAAAAAGCCCAAGAGCTTGCCCGCTAGTACACCAAAGACACACTTGGTTGGGTTAAGCATCATCTTGTAGACCCGGAGATTATCAAAGGTTTCTTTCAAATCATCTATCAAGGTTTCCTTCTTCCTGGATTTCACAACAATATCATCCACATAAGCATGAACATTGCATCCAATCTGACCATGAAGACAATTTTGAACACACCGCTGGTAAGTCGCCTGGGCACTCTTGAGCCCAAAGGGCATATACACATAGCAGAAGGCTCCAAAGGGAGTGATGAAGGCTGTCTTCTCCTGGTCCTTAGCTGTCATCTTGATCTGATGATACCCAGAATAAGCATCCGAAAAACTCAAACGCTCACAACCCGACGTAGCATCAACAATCTGATCAATACGGGGAAGAGCAAAAGGATCGGCCAGGCAGGCTTTATTAAGGTCGGTGTAATCCACACACATGCGCCAAGTACCATTTTTCTTAAGCACCAGCACCGGGTTAGCCAACCATTCAGGATGAAAAACTTCAACAATGAACCCATCTACCAAGAGTCGGGCCACTTCTTCACCAATGGCCTTACACCTCTCTTCATTGAAGTGACGAAGGAATTGCTTGACCGGTTTAAACTTCGGATCAATATTGAGAGTGTGGTAAGCGAGTTCCCTCGGTACACCCGGCATGTCTGAAGGCTTCCATGCAAAGATGTCCCAGTTCTCACGGATGAACTCGATGAGCGAGTCTGATAACCCACAAGTATAGGGGATCGCAACAGCTTTCGAGGGTAGAGTATTCAACCCAAATTTATTGATTCGGCACAAGGGGAGCCAAAGAAAATTCTCAAGTATTAGCAGCTAAGTTGTCAATTCAACCACACCTGGAAACTTAGTATCTGCAGCAGAGTGTTTAGTAGCAAAGTAATATGATAGTGGTGGTAGCGGCAACAAAAGTAAAAGACAGCAAAAGTAATGTTTTTGGTATTTTGTAGTGATTGTAACAGTAGCAGCGGAAAAGTAAATAAGCGAAAACTAGTATATGGAAAACTCATAGGCACCGGATCAGTGATGGGTAATTATGCCAGATGCGGTTCATCATGTAACAGTCATAACATAGGGTGACACAGAACTAGCTCCAATTCATCAATGTAATGTAGGCATGTATTCCATATATAGTCATACGTGCTTATGGAAAAGAACTTGCATGACATCTTTTGTCCTACCCTCCCGTGGCAGCAGGGTCCTATTGGAAACTTAGGGATATTAAGGCCTCCTTTTAATAGAGAACCGGAACAAAGCATTAGCACATAGTGAATACATGAACTCCTGAAACTCTGGTCATCACCGGGAGTGGTCCCGATTATTGTCACTTCGGGGTTGCCGGATCATAACACATAGTAGGTGACTATAGACTTGCAAGATAGGATCTAGAACTCACATATATTCATGAAAACATAATAGGTTCAGATCTGAAATCATGGCACTCGGGCCCTAGTGACAAGCATTAAGCATAGCAAAGTCATAGCAACATCAATCTCAGAACATAATGGATACTAGGGATCAAACCCTAACAAAACTAACTTGATTACATGATAAATCTCATCCAACCCATCACCGTCCAGCAAGCCTACGATGCAATTACTCACGCACGACGGTGAGCATCATGAAATTGGTGATGGAGGATGGTTGATGATGACAACGGCGACGAATCCCCCTCTTCGGAGCCCCGAACGGACTCCAGATCAGCCCTCTCGAGAGGTTTTAGGGCTTGGTGGCGGCTCCGTATCGTAAAACGTGATGATTTCTTCTCTCTGATTTTTTCTCTCCGAAAGCAAATATATAGAGTTGGAGTTGGCGTTGGAGGGTCAACAGGGGGCCCACGAGGTACGGGGGCGCGCCCTACGGGGGGCCGCCCCCACCCTCATGGAAAGGGTGTGGGCCCCCTGGTCTTCATATTTGGCGAGCATTTTTTATTATTTTTTCTAAGACCTCCCATGGAGTTTCAGGTCATTCCGAGAATATTTGTTTTCTGCACATAAAACAACATCATGGTAATTCTGCTGAAAACAGCTTCAGTCCGGGTTAGTTCCATTCAAATCATACAAGTTAGAGTCCAAAACAAGGGCAAAAGTGTTTGGAAAAGTAGATACGACGGAGACGTATCAGCGCCTTCCTATTTTGGATCTAGATGGCATTGATACTAAACTGCTTGGATGAATCGCCAGGAACAAAATCAACCAAGTTAGTGCCATCTGCCGATTTCAACTTCAACAGAGGGTCATGCTCTGTGGTTGGCTTCTTCAAAGGTGTCATATCTGCCGGGTCAACATTATATTTGTAAAACTTCAACTCTTCTGTTGCACAAACAGACTCAACATATGCATCATTGCCCTCTTCACATTCCAAAGCTATCTTCCTGTTCTCATGCACTATGATGGTACCCTTGTAAGCCGGTATCTTGAGCTGCAGATAAACATAACAAGGCATTGCCATGAACTTAGCATAAGCCGGCCACCCAAATAAAGCATGATAAGGGCTCTTAATATTAACCACCTCAAAGGTCAATGTCTCAACTCTAGAATCATGATCATCACCAAAGGCCACTTCCAAAGCTATCTTGCCTACTGGATATGCCGACTTACCAGGCACCACACCATGAAAAATAGTGTTAGACGGCTTAAGATCCTTGTCAGTCAAACTCATATGACGAAAAGTTTCGTAGTAAAGGATATTGATACTATTGCCTCCATCCATCAGCACCTTAGTGAATTTGTAACCCCCAACCTAAGGCGCAACCACCAAAGCTAAATGACCCGGATTGCCAACTCGGGGCGGGTGATCCTCACGGCTCCAGAGAATAGGATGTTCAGACCATTGCAAGTAACGGGGAATCGTCGGCTCAACTACCTTCACCGCCCTTTTATGAATCCCCAGGCCCCGTTTACATAAACTCGTGGTGAACACATGATACTATCCACTATTCAACTACTTTGGATTACTCTGATAACCCGATTGCTGTTGCTGATTCCCTTGACCAGACTGCTGATTGAAACCACCTTGATTGCCTTGGCCTTGGAAACCAAAGTTTGAACCGCCACCACCAAAGCCATGCCCATGAGAGTCGGATCCTGAACGGCCATTCGGGCCATGATTATTCTGGAAAAAATTGGAATTCCTATACTCCCTCATAATGAAGCAATCCTTCCACAAATGATTCGCCGACTTCTCTTGCGTGCCATGCTTTGGGCAAGGCTGGCTCATCATCGCTTCAAGGATAAACTTTGGCCCTCCAAAACGGGGCGGCTTCCCCTTGCGATGCTGGTTATTATTCTGCGCATTGGCGATGGCCACAAAGTCTAAGCCGCTCTCCACCTTGCACTTACCGTTGCCACCATGACCCGCCGTGTTATGCTGCTGTCCCTTCGCACTCCCACTCTTCTTTCCTTTACCTGGATTTTCTTCATCAGAGTCGGGGTCCTTGGTACTATCAGAATCGGTATATTTGACGAGAGCCGCCATGAGCTCCCCCATGTCATTGCAATGGCGCTTAAGCCACCCCAGTTTCTGCTTAAGGGGGAGGAACCGGCAATTCTTCTCCAATATCAGGACTACTGAACCGACATTGATACTATCCGATGAGTGTATAACAGCTGAGATCCAACGCACCCAATTGGTTGTTGGCTCGCCCTCACCTTGGACACAAGAATCCAAATCCAGGATTAACAGGGGCTACTTGCATGTGTCTTTAAAATTTTGTATGAAACGGGATGTCAACTCTGCCCATGATCTTATGGAGTTAGCGGGCAGCCCTTTTGACCAAGTACAAGCCGGCCCATCCAACATCATGGTGAAATATTTAGCACATGCAGCATCACTGACATCCAGCATCTCCATGACCATCTCATAAATTTCAATCCAAGCCTTAGGGAGCTGACCCGCCGTATAATTAGGCACATTATGGGGGCCCTTGAAATCCGTAGGCAAACACTCGTTGCGCAGAGCCGGCGCTAAACAGGGCACACCCAATATTCCCGATGTCACTCCTGCCTCCACAGATGTTGACGGATAAATCGGTGGCTGCTGTTGAGCCACTAGCTAAGCCGCCAACTCCGCCTCCCAACGTGCCCCGCCCTGGTCCACCAAAGTCTGAGAATCAACACCATCGCGCGCTGGGTCATTCCCACGAGGCTGGTTACGGCGCTGTTCACTGCTTGAAATTGCCGGTGAGTCAATGTGCCTGCTATAACTCCGGCTTGGACGAGGGGTTGAGTGAATCTGTTCATGGCTATACGAATAAGCCGCTTGTTGAGCCATGGCCGTTTGAAGAAGATCTCTGGCCCTCCGCATCTCTATCATAGCTGGAGAGTCTCCTTCAACTAGAAGAGCCGCCAACCGTGATGCTGCAGTGATCATGTTATCCAAAGGGTTAGAATAATGACCTGGAGGTGTCGGAACACGATGGAGCGGAGTCACCTCCAAACGAGGTGGATCCATAGCACAAGGTTGAACCAGTGCTCCAGTCACGGGCGCCTCAACCGCCCGGTTCACCACGGGCGGGTCACTGGTCCCTGCGCCTAGCGTGTTGAAAATGTTTCTCGCATCGTACTCTAGAGGTAAGCGACTCTGGTGTCTCCTTATCATGACTTCATTTGAAGCATTTTGATCCAAGGTGAGCCGGAAAGAGTCTCCCTGAATCCGCTGTGCCTGTGCATCCAAAGCCGCTCACTCTATGGCCATCCTAGCATTCTCAGCCGACAGATGTTCCTTGGCTTGAGTTATCTCATCTCGTAACCTCACAACATCCACCTTATGTTGTTCCTGAGTGTCCGGGGTTACCTCCACTCCCATCAAAGTCGCCAAAGCCTCCAACAACTCTGTCAGAACGTGAGCCAGCGGGCGCGCAGAGCCGCTAGCACCAGCTGTCGCTGCAACCTTTGAGCTGGAGGTCATAGCCGCAGCGGTCGTTGAACCAAGCGCTGGCTGTGTACCGGCCATGAAGATCGCAACCCTATTCGGCGGCTCATAGGGGTCCGGAATACTGTCACCATCGGAGCAACACCCAAGCCAGCCGTCTTGTACTTGATACATTGAATTGGTCTCGCCTATGGACGATTCACCATCAGAGTAGATGGCCGTCTCGCCACCAGACACAGATCCTTCCTCAAATTCTGGCCGATGGATGAAACCAACAAAGGCGTGATTCATGGCAGGTTGAACCTGGGCGGGTCATGCACCCTGAGCCGTCTCAATGAAGCCGATGTAGGTGTCCAACTCAGGGACCGGTTCGCCAATCTTGCCGATGAAGACGTGGATTCCGCCAAAGGGGACCCGGTACCCATACTCAATTGAGCCGGCCTCGGGGCCCCAGCTCGCGTCATCGATGTAGAGCTTGCCGCGACGACTCTTGGTCATCCTGCCCACAACATATCCCTTGATCCCTTGGAAGACGCCCTTCAAGAACTCGAAACCATCATGCGCTGGCCCCATGGTGGGCACCACCTGTCGTGGACTTGACACAACAGATGTCTTAGTGGAATGACTTAGTCGTGGAGCCATCGCAACTAGGTTAGCTTAAAGGGGTTAATCCGGACAAAGGACACAGAGAGTTTATATTGGTTGGCCCCTCGCGGTGGAGGCAAAGGCCTACTCCAGTTTGGGTTGTATTGCTTGGGTTTTGATTACCAGGGAGCGAATACGCTTGACCTAGTTCTCGATCTGTTGTTTCTTGCCTTTAACCCGCCGCCGGGTCGTCCCTTCATGTACATAGGCTGACGGACGGCGGCTTACAGAGTCCTGGCCGTCTCATACACAACGTGTCCGGCTCGGTGACTAACTAATCTTTCCTTACAATATAAGTTATACATGTGGAGGTTCATCCCCTGGGCCTCAAGTCACCTCTGGGTCTTGGGTCGTCAGTGGGCTTGCTATGATCCGACATCTTCATTGATAAGTCGCCAATGATATGACCCGACCCCTCCTGGGCGGGTCATACCTAATAGTCATATCCCCAACAATGATAGTTTGGTCTTCCTTAGTGCAGAAACACAGAATTCCACTAGACTAAATGAGATTCTCCGATCTATGATGATTGTTCGGGTCAAGCTATAAAACATGAGAAAAGTTTTATTTTCTGTGGCAATACCACAGCGCCCCTAAGAGAGGAACTCAAACAAACTCTCAGGATTGCAGCAGAAGCGTTCTCTCAACGGTATCTGGGGCTACTGAAAGTGCAACTATTCCCCGTGTGGTTTCGGTAATTCATAACAACATATAGCTCATTGAACTAATATCCATTCAAGATAAAAATTTCAGGATGGTCAATGATTGGCATGGCATGGACTAGAGATGTCGACCCCTCAAAATGATCAGGAGAAAGATTGGCAAAAGTTCCAGACTATTCATTTCTATTTAAGTGATCCAAGATCACATTGAGTCCATAGGAAAGCTAGTACGATTAAAAGGGGATGAGGTGTTGCTTAATGGTCTACTTGCTCAAGTGCTTAGTGATATTGCTCCAAAACCCTCATTCACTTTCTCCATCCAAATATGTCAAAACCCTGATACGTCTCCAACGTATCTATAATTTTTGATTGTTCCATGCTGTTATATTATCAATCTTGGATGTTTATAATCATTTTATAGTCATTTTATATCATTTTTTTGTACTAACCTATTGACATAGCGCCAAGTGCCAGTTGTTGTTTTTGCATGTTTTTTACATCGCACATAATCAATACCAAACGGAGTCCAAATGCAGCGAAACCTTTTGTGAATTTTTTTGGACCAGAAGACAACCAATGGGCCGAAGAAGCACCTGGGGGCTACTCCTAGGGGAGCACAACCCACCAGGGCGCGCCTGGAGGCCCAGGCGCCCCCTGGTGTGTTGTACCCACCTCGGGTGCCCCCCGGACTGCCTCTTTACTCTATAAATACCCCAATATTCCATAAACCCTAGGGGGCCGACAAAAATCAATTCCAGCCGCCGTAGAGTCCAGAACCACCAGATCCAATCTAGACACCATCACAGAGGGGTTCACCACCTCCATTGGTGCCTCTCTGATGATGCGTGAGTAGTTCTTTGTAGACCATCGGGTCCGTAGTTAGTAGCTAGATGGCTTCCTCTCTCTCTCTTTTGATTGTCAATACAATGGTCTCATGGAGATCCATTTGATGTAACACTTTTGCGGTGTGTTTGTTGGGATCCGATGAACTTTGAGTTTATGGTTAGATCTATCTCTTTTTATCCATGAAAGTTATTTGAGTTTCTTTGATCTCTTTTATATGCATGATTGCTTATAGCCTCGTATTTCTTCTTCGATATTTGGGTTTTGTTTGGCCAACTTGATCTATTTATCTTGCAATGGGAAGAGGTGCTTTGTAGTGGGTTCGATCTTACGGTGCTTGATTCCAGGGATAGAAGGGGAACCGGCACGTATGTATCATTGCTACTAAGGATAAAATGATGGGGTCTATTTCTACATAAATAGATCTTGTCTACATCATGTCATCGTTCTTATTGCATTGCTCCATTTCTCCATGAACTTAATACACTAGATGCATGCTGGATAGCGGGTGATGTGTGGAGTAATAGTAGTAGATGCAGGCAGGAGTCAGTCTACTAATCTTAGACGTGATGCCTATATAATGATCATAGCCTGGATATCGTCATGAGTGTTTGAAGTTCTATCAATTGACCAACAGTAATTGTTTACCCACCGCTTGCTATATTTCTCGAGAGAAGCCACTAGTGAAACCTACAGCCCCCGGGTTTCTTTATCATATTATTTGCCTTTGCGATCTATTTTATTTGCCTTTTATTTTCGGATATATTAAACCCAAAAATATAAAAATACGTTCCTGCAATTTATTTTATTTGGCGTTCGATCTATCAATCTACTACAATTTATTCACGTCTGTTTGCCAATTTCTGGAGCCGTTACCCGAAAGGGGTTGACAACTCCTTTAATACGTCGGGTTGCGAGTATTTGTTATTTGTGTGCAGGTGATGTTTATGTCTTGTAGCTTGGTCCTCCTACTGGTTCGATAACCTTGGTTTCATCACTGAGGGAAATACCTACCGTTGATGTGCTGCATCATCCCTTCCTCTTTGGGGAACAACTGATGTAGTTTCAAGCTGCTATCAAAAGGAATTTCTGGCGCCGTTGTGGGGGAAGATCTTCTACATATACCAGGTTCCTAATCACAAATCTCATATCCTCGCAATTTACATTATTTGCCATTTGCCTCTCATTTTCCTCTCCCCCACTTCACAAATGTTTGTCATTTTATTCGCCCTCTTTTTTGTTCGCCGTTTTCTTGCCGAATCTGTTTTTGAGTGCAATCTTGTTGTGTAGTCATCATGGCTCAAGAGAGCACCATGTTGTGTGATTTCTCAAATAGCAACAACAATGATTTTATTGGCACTCTTATTGCTCCTCCGCCACTAGTACGGAGTCTTGTGATATTAATACTGCTTTGCTGAATCTTGTTATGAAAGATCAATTTTCCGGTACTCCTAATGAGGATGTCGCATCCCATCTTAATACCTTCACGGAATTATACGATATGAAAAAGAAAAAAGATGCGGACAATGGTACTGTGAAGATGAAATTATTTCCATTTTCTTTGCATGATGTTCCAAAAATTTGGTTGTCTTCTTTGCCTCGCAATATTATCGATTCTTGGAATAAGTGCAAAGATGCTTTTATCACTAAGTATTTTCCATACGGAAAAATTATTTCCCTTAGAACCCAGATCATGAACTTCAAGCAAGTTGAACATGAGCATGTTGCACAATCTTGGGAAAGGATGAAAATGATGCTAAGGAATTGCCCAACTCATGGGTTAAATCTTTGGATGATCATACAAAAAATTTATGCGGGGTTGAATTTTGTTTCTCGCAATATTTTAGATTCCGCCGTGGGTGGTACTTTTATGGAAATTACTTTGGGTGAAGCCACCAAATTGCTTGATAATATCATGGAAAATTATTCACAATGGCATACCGAAAGAGCCCCTACTAGTAAAAAAGTTAATTCGGTTGAAGAAATTCTTCTTTGAGTGAAAAAGTTGATGCTTTTATGAAATTGGTTGCTAGTAAAAGTGCTCCTATTGATTTCAATTATATGCCTTTGTCTACTTTTATTGAGAAAGATAGTGATGTTGTAGATGCGAATTTTATCTTGCAAAACAATTTCAATAACAATGCTTATAGAGGTAATTTTAATCTTGGGCCTTTTCCTAGTAATTCCTCTAATAATTATGGTAATTCCTATGGAAATCCTACTTATAATAATAATAGGAACACCTCTGATCTTGAGAATAATATTAAATAATTTATCAACACGCAAAAAGTTTTCAACACTACCATACAAGAAAAGTTGAATAAGATTGATGATTTGTCTTGAGGTGTTGATAGAATTTCTCATGATGTGGAAAATATCAAGATCAAAATTTTTGTGCCTAAGGTTGAGGAATCAATTAAAGCTCTTTATTTTTCTATGGATGAAAGTAAGAAAAGAATCGCTATGCTTAGAGCTAGAAGAGAATTGTTAGAAAAAGCATTTTCTAGTGATTACTTTCGTAAAAGTGATGAAGATCTTAAAATGATTGGTGTTTCTTCTATTGATTCCTTGTTTAGTAAAGTTAAGATTGATGAGAAGGGACTGGAGAATTGTCAACTTTAGTTAGAAGGCGTCCCGATAATTCGGAGGGTGAAAATCTTCTTGAGAAAATTGATAAAAGTGGGTTTGAAGAGGTCAAAACTTTAACTAGTGTTGTGCCCACTCTTTTGGATTACAAAGAGTTTAATTATGATAGTTTCTCTTTGATTGATTGTATTTCTTTGTTGCAATCCATAATAAATTCACCCCATGCTTATGAACAAAATAAAGCTTTTACTAAACATATTGTTGATGTTATGATGAAAGCTTTAGAAGAAAGGTTGGAATTATAAGTTTCAATTCCTAGAAAATTACATGATGAATGGTAACCTACTATCAAAGTCAAGATTAAAAATTATGAGTTTTTTTTGCTTTGTGTGACTTGGGTGCTAGTGTTTCTACAATTCCGAAATCTTTATGTGATGTGCTTGGTCTTACCGATATTGAAGAATGTTCTTTAAATTTGCACTTGGTGGATTCTAATATGAAAAAGACTATGGGAAGAATTAATGATGTTCTTATTCTTGCAAATATGAATTATGTGCCCAAATATTTTATTGTTCTTGATATTGATTGCAATCAGTCTTGTCCAATTATTCTTGGTATACCGTTTTTACGCACTATCGGTGCCGTGATTGATATGAAAGAAGGCAATATTAAGTTCCAATTTCCTTTGAGGAAGGGTATGGAACACTTCCCTTGAACAAGAATTAGGCCACCATATGAATCAATCATGAGGGCATCTTATGGATCTCGAACCAAAGATGACAAAACTTAGATCCTTTTGCTTTATGCCTAGCTAAGGGCGTAAAACTATAGCGCTTGGGAGGCAACCCAATGAATACAATTTATTTTTGCTTTTTGCTTTCTGTTCTTGAGTGTTAGCACAATTATGCTACTGTTATGATTGCATTTTTTGTGTTTTAATTAGTGGTTGTGCCAAGTAAAGCCTTTAGGATCTTCTTGGGTGATAGTTGTTTGATCTTGCTGAAAAAACGGAAACTTTTGCCCTCGCAAAAATAATTCTCATTTTAACCAGAGAGCGATAAATTACCAATTCCTTTTGCAGTAGATTAATATACAAATTGCCCAGGTCGTCCTAATGTTTCAGAGTTTTTGAAGTTACAAAAGTATTCGAAATATCCAGATTGCTACAGACTGTTCTGTTTTTGACAGATTCTGTTTTTCTTTGCGTTGTGTGCTTATTTCGATGATTCTACGGTTTTATTTGATGATTTTTTGCCATAGAGAAGTTGGAATACAGTAGATATAATGCAAGAACAAAATATCAATTGGTTTGCTGCAACACCTATAGTAGTGATTTGCTTTCTTATACTAACGAATCTCATGAAGGATTTTGTTGAGTTTTGTGTGATTGAAGTTTTCATGTTTTGGGTTATCTTACGATGGATGAAGGAATAAGGAGTAATAAGAGCCTAAGCTTGGGGATGCCCCAGCATCCCAAGCTATTATCCAACAGAGAGCAATCGACTAAGCTTGGGGATGCCCCGAGTGGCATCCCCTCTTTCTTCTAACGACCATTGGTATTTTACTCGAAGCTATATTTTTATTCGTCACATACTATGTGTTTTTCTTGGAGAGTCTTGTATGATATGAGTCGTTGCCTGCTTTATTTTGTGTTTTAAAGTCTTGATCCCTTGCTGGACACACCTATTTGAGAGAGCCAAAATTATGCCATGACTTGTTAAAATTGCTCTCTATGCTTCACTTAAATTTTTATGAGCTGTGGATGTGCTCTAGTCCTTCACTTATATCTTTTTGTGCATGGTGTGCTTTCGTATTTTTGTAGAAATGCTATCTTGCTTCACTTAGATTTATTTGAGAGTTAGTTAAATTTTCAAGAAATTCTCTCTTGCTTCACTTAAATTAATTTGAGAGAACGAAATATTATGCTCATGATCTTCACTTATATTTGTTTGAGCTTGTCAAAAGCAACATATGAAAATTAGTCCCAAAGTGATAGATATCCAAGAAGGATATAATAAAAACTTTCATGAAGATCATTGGACAAAATAAACTTGATTATTAGTAATAGTTTTGAGATATGATGATGTGATATGTGAGTCATCTTGATGAGTAATTATGCTTTAGTAAGAATATTGGTGTTAAGGTTTGTGATTCCCTATGCAAGCACGAAAGTCAATAGTCATGCGATAAAATTATATCCTACTTGTGGTGCATTATTCGGTGTTAATTATGCTTAATGCTTTCTTATGAGATTATTCGTTTCTTGGTTGGTCCCTTACTAATCTTTTGCTAGCCTTCATTTTGCACCAAGTATGATCACTACTTATGCATCCAAAATCCTTTGAACCAGTTTTGCCACATGAGTCCACTATACCTACCTATATGCGGTATTCTTTTGCCGTTCTCAGAAAATTTGCACGTGCCATCTCTAATATTCAAAGTAAATTTCTATTTTGTGTGCTCGTAGCGCTCGTGAGGCGGTGAGGGGTGGCTAATATTTTCCATGCTAGATGTGTTATTCTCACGATGAGTTTTTATTCACTTGTCATTGCACGATAGTAAGGAAAAGGTATTAGGGATGCCCAGTCCCGAAATGAGAAATGAATTTACTTTATGTTGTCAAATTATAAATTCCTTGGAAAGTGATGGTATGGAAGGCACCCGTGGATACGGTTAGCCATGGAAAGTGAAAGTATGGTGGAAAAAGGAATAAACTTTAATTTCTGTTTGGGAACCGCCTATGATATATCTAGCATGCAAAGTGTCGGGAACTCTAAGTCGTTTTCGTTGGTGGGAAAAGTATGCCTATCAAAATTTTATTATCGCTCAATTTTCGCTTTGAGCTCTGGCACCTCTACAAATACCTACTTCCCTCTGCAAAGGGCCTTTCTTTTACTTTATGCAATTTTATTTTTTGAATTTGAGTCTCCATCTTCTCTTATGAAAGCACCAACTAAAAGTCACTATGATCGTACTTGAGCATTGGGTGTAGTTAATATGCGAGTGTGCTTCATGAATGGATCAATGATTGAGCATGATGGGCTAGGGATAGCTTATTTTAACGTTGATATTTTGAAAGACATGGTTGCTTGTTGATATGCTTGAGTATTTAAGTTATCATGTCAAAACTAGACTATTGATTTGAACAATATAAAAGTCCAATGTCCATGCTATAAGGAAAAGAATATGATATGACATGTTAGGCAGCATTCCACATCATTTACCTACTTGAGGACGAGCAGGAATTAAGCTTGGGGATGTTGATACGTCTCCAACATATCTATTATTTTTTATTGTTCCATGTTGTTATATTATCAATCTTGGATGTTTATAATCATTTTATATCATTTTTTGGTACTGACCTATTGACATACTGCCAAGTGCGAGTTGCTGCTTTTTGCAAGTTTTTTACGTTGCAGATAATCCATACCAAACGGAGTCCAAATGCAGCGAAACTTTTTGTGGATTTTTTTGGACCAGAAGACAACTAATGGGCCGAAGAAGCACCTGGGGGCTGCTCCAAGGGGAGCACAACCCACCAGGGTCCACATCGGGTGCCCCTGGACCGCCTCTTTACTCTATAAATACCCCAATATTCCAGAAACCCTATGCGAGTCGACAAAAATCAATTCCAGCCACCGCAGAGTCCAGAACCACTAGATCCAATCTAGACACCATCACAGAGGGGTTCACCACCTCCATTGGTGCCTCTCCGATGATGCGTGAGTAGTTCTTTGTAGACCTTCGGGTCCGTAGTTAGTAGCTAGATGGCTTCCTCTGTATCGTTTAATTCTCAATACAATGGTCTCATGGAGATCCATATGATGTAACTCTTTTGAGGTGTGTTTGTTGGGATCCTATGAACTTTGAGTTTATGATAAGATCTATCTCTTTTTATCCATGAAAGTTATTTGTGTTTCTTTGATCTCTTATATGCATGATTGCTTATAGCCTCGTATTTCTTCTCTGATATTTGGGTTTTGTTTGGCCAACATGGTCTATTTATATTGCAATGGGAAGAGGTGCTTTGTAGTGGGTTCGGTCTTACGGTGCTTGATCCCAGTGATAGAAGGGGAACCGACACGTATGTATCGTTGCTACCAAGGATAAAACGATGGGGTCTATTTCTACATAAATAGATCTTGTCTACATCATGTCATCGTTCTTATTGCATTACTCCGTTTCTCCATGAATTTGATACACTAGATGCATGCTGGATAGCGGTTAATGTGTGGAGTAATAGTAGTAGATGCAGGCAAGAGTCGGTCTACTAATCTTGGACGTGATGCCTATATAACGATCGTTGTCTGGATATCGTCATGAGTATTTGAAGTTCTATCAATTGCCCAACAATAATTCATTTACCCACCGTTTGCTATTTTTCTCGAGAGAAGCCACAAGTGAAACCTATGGCCCCCGTGTCTCTTTCTCATATTATTTGCCTTTTATTTTCAGATCTATTAAACCCAAAAATACAAAAATACCTTGCTGCAATTTATTTTATTTGGCGTTCGATCTATCAATCTACTACAATTTGTTCATGCCCGGTTGTCCATTTCTGGCGCCGTTACCCAAAATGGATTGACAACCCCTTTAATACACCGGGTTGCGAGTATTTGTTATTTGTGTGTAGGTGTTGTTCACGTGTTGTAGCTTGGTCCTCCTCTACCGGTTCGATAACCTTGGTTTCATCACCGAGGGAAATACCTATCGTTGTTGTGCTGCATCATCCCTTCCTCTCTGGGGAACTACCGACGTAGCTTCAAGTCGCTATCAAACCCTAACTCCAAACTCGCCCCCAACAATTCTTTCTACCTGGAGCCACCGAGTTCACTTGACATAGCCACTGCCGGAAACCCTAATGATTAGGTCACACCGATATGGATCTCGGTCTCATCGAGATGGCCCTGCCAGCGCTCTGTGATCTATTGCATTCGCTTTGGTCTCACCGGGTTCGTGCAATCGGTCTCACCGAGTTGGCTTGACAGATTCTCTGTTGCTTATTGCTTCATCTCAGTCCCACCGAGTCGATGCAGTCAGCGCCACCGAGATGATGTTTTCCCTATGCCCTAGCACATCGGTCCCACTGAGTTGTTCTAGTCGGTCTCACCGAGATTCCTAACGTTCATATTTTTGAACATATCGGTCCCACCAAGTTTTCTAATCGCTGCCACCGAGATGGCACAAAAGTGTGTAACGGTTGGATTTTTGTGGATGCCATATATACCCCTCCACCCCCTTCTCCATTAGTGAGACAGCCATCAGAACGTGCCTACACTTCTACCATCCATTTTCTGAGAGAGAGCAAGCTACTCATGTGTTGAGATCAAGAGATTCCATTCCAACCTTTTGAACCTTGATTTCTAGCCTTCCCCATGTTGCTTTCCACTCAAATCCCTCTTCCACCATAGCTAAATCTATGAGAGAGAGTTGAGTGTTGGGGATACTGTCATTTGAAGCACAAGAGCAAGGAGTTCATCATCTACACACCATTTATTACCTTTTGGAGAGTGGTGTCTCCTAGATTGGCTACGTGTCGCTTGGGAGCCTCTGTTGTGATGCGGAGTTGAACCAAGTAGTTTGTAAGGGCAAGGAGATCGCCTACTTCGTGAAGATCTACTCGAGTGAGGCAAGTCCTTCATGGGTGATGGCCATGGTGGGATAGACAAGGTTGCTTCTTCATGGATCCTTCGTGGGTGGAGCCCTCCATGGACTTGCGCAACAGTTACCCTTCGTGGGTTGAAGTCTCCATCAACGTGATGTACGATAGCACCACCTTTCAGGACCCACCAAAATCTGCGTGACTCCATTGTGTTTACATACTCCAAACCCTCCCCTTTACCTTCATACGCAATGTTTTACTTTCCGCTGCTATACTCCTAGAATTGCATGTGTATGTTGATTGCTTGACTTGTGCTAATTGCTAAAATCTGCCACAACTAAAATTGGGAAAAGGATAGATTTTTATTTGGTCAAGTAGTCTAATCGCCCTCCTCTAGACATAGTTTTGATCCTACAAGTGGTATTAGAGCTTTGGTCTACATTAGCCTTGATATACATAGATTTGGTGATCAGGGAGGGTAACTATCACCGTAGAGTATGTCGTCTAGGGAGGATAACTATCACCGTAGAGGTCCTTACTTTGATGGTACAAATTTTACTAGTTGGAAGCATAAGAAAATGCATATTCTTGGTCATAACCCCGCCATTTGGGTTGTCGTGCATGTTGGCTTGCAAGGTGAATTCTTCGAAGATGGTAAAGACCCGGATCGTGAGGCGACCACAGAAGAATTGAAGATGATACAATACAATGCTCAAGTGCGTGGTATTCTCTTCAATGGATTGTGCCTGGAAGAATTCAACAAAATCAGACGCCTTGAAAATGAAAAGAATTTTGGGATACTTTGGTTGATATGCACGAAGGTACTGAGTCTGTCATGGAATCCTAATTGGATGTGCTTCAAAGTCAACTTGAAAAGTTCAAGATGAAGGATGGGGAAGGAGTCACCGAAATGTACTCTAGGCTTGCTCTCATCACAAATGAGATTGCCGTCTTAGGAAGTGAAGAGATTGATGTCTTAGGAAGTGAAGAGATGACCGACAAATTCATCATCAATAAGATCAAAAGAGCCTTGGATGGAAAATATGATACCTTGTGCACTTTGATCCAAATGATACCCAATTACAAAGATCTCAAGCCCACGGAAGTCATTGGTAGAATTGTTGCTCATGAGATGTCACTTGATAACCCACAAGTATAGGGGATCGCAACAGTTTTCGAGCGTAGAGTATTCAACCCAAATTTATTGATTCGACACAAGGGGAGCCAAATAATATTCTCAAGTATTAACAGTTGAGTTGTCAATTCAACTGCACCTGAAAGACTTAATATCTGTAGCAAAGTATTTAGTAGCAAAGTAATATGGAAGTAACGGTAACGGTGGCAAAGGTAACAACATTGGTTTTGTCGTGATTGTAACAGTGTCAACGAAAAAGTAACTAAGCAAAGATCAATATGTGCAAAGCTTGTAGGCAATGGATCAGTCATGGATAATTATGTCGGATGCGATTCCTCATGCAACAGTTATAACATAGGGTGACACAGAACTAGCTCCGGTTCATCAATGTAATGTAGGCATGTATTCCGAATATAGTCATACGCGCTTATTCAAAAGAACTTGCATGACATCTTTTGTCCTACACTCCCGTGGCAGCGGGGTCCTATTGGAAACTAAGGGATATTAAGGCCTCCTTTTAATAGAGTACTGGAACAAAGCATTAGCACTTAGTGAATACATGAACTCCTCAAACTATAGTCATCCCAGGGAGTGGTCCCGATTATTGTCACTTCGGGGTTACCGGATCATAACACATAGTAGGTGACTATTGACTTGCAAGATAGGATCAAGAACTCACATATATTCATGAAAACATAACAGGTTCATATCTGAAATCATGTCACTCGATCCCTAGTGACAAGCATTAAGCATAGCAAAGTCATAACAACATCAATCTTAGAACATAATGGATACTAGGGATCAAACCCTAACAAAACTAACTCGATTACATGATAAATCTCATCCAACCCATCACCGTCTAGCAAGCCTACAATGGAATTACTCACGCATGGCGGTGAGCATCATGAAATTGGTGATGGAGGAAGGTTGATGATGACGATGGCGACGGATTCCCCTCTCTGGAGCCCCGAACGGACTCCCGATCAGTCCACCCGAGAGAGATTAGGGGTTGGTGCCAGCTCCGTATCGTAAAACATGATGAATCCTTCTCCCTGATTTTTTTCTCCCCGAACGTGAATATATAGAGTTGGAGTTGAGGTCGGTCGAGCCTCAGGGGGCCCATGAGACAGGGGGCGCCCCCCCCCCACCCTCGTGGACAGGGTGTGGGCCCTGGTGTTGATTCTTTCGCCAGTACTTTTAATAAATTCCAAAAATATTCTCCGTGAAGTTTCAGGTCATTCTGAGAACTTTTATTTCTGCACAAAACTAACACCATGGTAATTCTGCTAAAAACAGCGCCAGTCCGGGTTAGTTCCATTCAAATCATGCAAGTTAGAGTCCAAAACTAGGTCAAAAGTGTTTGGAAAAGTAGATACGATGGAGACGTATCAACTCCCCCAAGATTAAACCTTTGCTTGTCCTCAAGCAATTCAGTTGACAAACTGAAAGTGATAAAGAAAAACTTTTACAAACTCTGTTTGATCTTGTTGTTGTAAATATGTAAAGCCATCATTCAAGTTTTCAGCAAAGATTATGAACTAACCATATTCACAATAACATTTAGGTCTCATGTTTATTCATATCAATGGCATAATCAACAGCGAGCAATAATAGTAAATCTCATATGATAACACTTTCTCAAAACAATCATAGTATGATATAACAAGATGGTATCTCTCTAGCCCTTTCTGAGACCGCAAAACATAAATGGAGAGCACCTCCTGAAGATCAAGGACTGACTAAACATTGTAATTCATGGTAAAAGAGATCCATTCACAGTCATACTCAATGTAAACTAATAGTAATGCATGCAAATGACAGTGGTGCTCTCCAACTAGTGCTTTTTATTAAGAGGATGATGACTCAACATAAAAGTAAATAGATAGTCCCTTCTCATAGGAAGCGGGATTTGTAGAGGTGCTAGAGCTCGATTTTTGAAATAGAGATAAATAATATTTTGAGTGGTATACTTTCATTGTCAACATAACAACCAAGAGATCTCTATATCTTCCATGCTACACACACTATAGGCAGTTCCCAAACAGAATGGTAAAGTTTATACTCCCCCACCACTAACAAACATCAATCCATGGCTTGTCCGAAACAACGGGTGCCTCCAACTAACAACAATCCTGGGGGAGTTTTGTTTGCAATTATTTTAATTTAAGCATGGGACCGGGCATCCCGATTACCAGCCATTTTCTCGTGAATGAGGAGCGGAGTCCACTCCCACTACAAAAAAAAGACACATCCGTGACATTTTGGGCCGAACGAAATTTTTTTCTGTCATACATATGACACTTCTATGACGATAATTGTGACGAAACCCGGTATCATCATAGATGTGGGGGGCTCCTACTTCTATGACAAAAAATGGGCTTTTTGTCCTGGGCGGGCCGGAGACATAGCTGCATGACATTCTTTGGGCCATCCATGACGGAAAAAACTGTGGTAGAAGCGAGGGCGAGGAAAATTTCGGGGAGTTCCCGGTTACGGTGGGAGGTCGGGGGCCGAGCGATGCGTGTTTCTCTCGTACACGTACGCGCGTGTGTGCGTGGCGTTGGCTCTAACTGAACCCGAGCGAGGCATTGGGCTCTAACTGAACCCGAGCGATTGCACTGCAGGCTACGCGTTACTGCACCCGAGCGATCGATCGATGGCTGTTAACTGAACCCGATTGAGCGATTCCTTCGCTACTCCTGTTAACTGAAGCCGATCGATGCTTCCTCGGGATGAACAGTGAGCGTTGCGGGGGGGGGGTTGGAAGAACAGTTCCTGGTGGGGGTGGATGAACAGGACCACCCCGTGGAGGGCAGGATGAACAGTAGGCGGTGGAGGGCAGGATGAACAGTAGCCCGTGGAGGGGTGGTTGAATAGGAGCCCGTGGAGAGGGCTAGTTGAACAGTAGCCGGTGGAGTAGCGCGTGGTGGAGGCTGGATATATAGGAGCCCATGGATGAACAGTCGCAGGTGGAGGCTGGAGGAGGTCGACGGTGGATGAACAGTAGCTCGTGGAGGCTGGAGGGGGTCGACGGTGGAGTTGAACAGTATCCCGTGGAGTCCCGTTTTGCGGTATGCCACACTCCTCCCGATGAATAGGACCCCCGTTTCGACCGTAGTGCTCCAACACAAGTCCGTTTCGTCCGTTTTGCGGTACGCCACATCCCTCCCGATGAACAGGACCCCCGTTTTGACCGTAGGAGGTCTGTTTCCTCCGTTTTGCGGTATGCCAGACCCCTCCCGATGAACAGCAACCCGTTTCGAACGTGGCTGGTCGAACACAAGGCCGTTTCCTCCATTTTACGGTACGCCAGGCCTCGTTTCCATCGCCTGTTCCGTCCAAGCCCTCCAGATGAACACAACCACACATTCTGTTCCGACCCAGCCGGTTGTCTCCCACGCGTTCCGTTGCCTCCTGATGAACACGACGCATTCCGTTGCCTCCCCATGAACACGACGCATTCCATTGCCTCCCCATGGACACGACGCATTCCGTTGCCTCCCCATGAACACGATGACGACGTTGTTTCTCCGTTCTGACCCAGCCATGTCAACGAGCCCTCGCCGTACGTATGCGCGAGTAGGCATTCGAGACCCCGCTCGTATGTACACATACGTGGCCGTATTGTATTTCTTGCACCCTGGCCGCCTCTACTACGACACGTGCGCGCCTCTACATCCACCAGCATATATGTACGTACACGCTCATGACCAGAATGACAACGCTACGTACGCTTCGACCAGGTGGGTCCCGACTGTCAGGCACTTCCTTGCGTGCGAAGATGTAGCTGGTGGGTCCCAGCAGTCAGGGGGGCGAAATACGGCGGCCCGTCCGATGGGTCCCCGCTGTCAGGTGGAGGAATAATTATTTTGCATGTAATATGGAGGCACTTCCTTGCAGCGGCCGTGGACCCAACTGTCAGCCTCTCCACGTACAGTCCACGTCCGATGGAAGCCGTTCCTTGACCACTTTGACCACGCCGCGCCGAGAGCACTAGGGCGGTGGACGACGGCGAGGCCTAGGAAGGGGACGACACGGAGCCGGGGAAGACACGACAGTAGATGCCCACACATAGAGGAGTACGAGGGCACTGGTTCGCTGCGGTGTGAGGCTACCGTCGCCATAGAGTAACCGGGGGTGTGGGTGAGTAGAGGGATGGCCTGGCCAGCGGTGAGAGTAGTAGGGGCAGTGAGGCCTCTGCCGCATCGCAGCCAGCCACGGGAGGTAGGAGCACGAGGCACGACCGGCGCTGGTTTGGGCGGCTGGAGCAAGAAGACCAGAGGTTGAAGAAGCACTACGGCCGTTGGATGGACATCTTACGGTCACTGGAGCTAGAATCGTGCATATTGACTAAGTTGGCAAAGCCCTTCGTCCCCGTCAACTTAGTAGGCCCACAAGTCAGCCTGCCACTATACTGGGTCCCAGCTAACAGGGGGAGTATTCATTTTTTTGTGCGTAATAAGGAGGCACTTCCTGGCATGCAAAAATATAGCTGGTGGGTCCGAGCTGTCAGTGGCGGTAACATTTTTTTCGCGAAATACAGAGGCCCTTTCGGTGTGTCCCTGATGTCAGGTGGAGGAATCATTATTTTGCGCGTAATAAGGAGGCATTTCCTTGTGTGCGGCCGTGGACCCAGTTGTCGGCCTCTCCACGTACAGTCCACTTCAAATGCATGTCGGTCGTTGACCATGTTGACCAGGCCGCGCCGAGAGCACCAGTGCGGTGGACGACGGCGAGGCCTAGGAAGGGAACGACACGGAGGCAGGGAAGACTCGGCAGTTGTTTCCCACGCGGAAGGGAGTATGACTGTACGAGGGTTTACTGGTTCGTCTGTCGTCACCGGAGAATAACAGAAGGTGTGGGTGAGTAGATGGATGGCTAGGCCAGCGATGGGAGTAGGGTGGGGCGGTGAGGCCTGCGCGGTGGCACAGCCGGCCGTGAGGAGGAGGGAGCAGGAAGTCCCACCAGCGCTTGTTTGAGCGGCTGGAGCAGGAAGAGCAGAGATTGAAGAAGCACGACGGCCGTTGGATGCACATCCAACACTCACTGCTTGTGTGTCAACCTTTTTTTAGGAAAGCCTCAAATCTGTGGAAAACAGCATACAGCCCACCTGCCATTATTTCTAATATTTTTCAGCCCATTTGCTAATTCTTAAGTTTTTTTGGAGCCCATATTCTTTTTGTTAGCATTACAGCCCAAATTGTGGCCACGGTTAAAAAATTATACAAAATTTTGCATATTTTAGTGCGGTCCGAACTGTTTTTAATCCCAAAATTTCAACTCACATTCAAATTGATTTTAAAAATAAATGTATATCAATATAAAATCCAACAAATTCTCCACGCATAAAAATTAATGTAATTTAAAATCTTGAAATGAAAAAAAGATATTTGAAACTAATTGCCGGTTTGATGTGTTTTAAAAATGTACAGCTCGTTTCTCATTACTGATGGGCCATTTTCTCGGCCAGCCGAATGAAAGCTCTCTTCGTCTTGAAAGATTTGTAGCCCAACAGGCCTGACAAAGTGACTTACTTGGCAAATCACAAAAAAACTGGGCTGTGGCCGTGGACCCAGCTGTCAGCCTCTCCACGTACAGTACTCTTCTGATGGAAGTCGTTCCTTGACCATGTTGACCACGCCACGCGGAGAGCACCATGGCGGTGGACGACGGCAAGGCCTAGGAAGGGGACGACGTGGAGCCAGGGAAGATGCGACAGTGGAAGCCCGCGCGAAGAGGAGTACGAGGGTTCACTAGTTCGGCTGTGGTGTGAGGCTGCCGTCGCTGCAGGGCCTGGCCAGTGGTGGGAATAGTAGGGGGCGGTGAGGCCTCCGCGGTAGCACAACCGGCCACGGGAGGTAGGAGCATGCGGCACGACCGACGCTGCTTTGGGCGGCTGGAGTAAGAAGACCTGAGGTTGAAGAAGCACTACGGTCGTTGGATGGACATCGTACGGTCACTGGAGCTAGAATCGTTCATATTGACTAAGTTGACAAAGCCCTCCGTCCCCCGTCAACTTTGTTGGCCCACAAGTCATCCTCCCACTATGGTGGGTCCCAGCTAGCAGGGGGGTATTCATTTTTTGTGCGTAATAAGGAGGCACTTCCTTGCGTGCGAAGATATAGCTGGTCGGTCCGACATGTCAGCGGGGGGAACGTTTTTTCGCGAAATACAGAGGCGCTTCCGGTGGGTCCCAGCTATCAGGTGGAGGAATCATTATTTTGCGCGTACAGTCCATGGCCGATGGATGTCGTTCGTTGACCAAGTTGACCAGGCCGCGCCGAGAGCACCATGGCGGTGGACGACGGCGAGGCCTAGGAAGGGAACGACACGGAGCCAGGGAAGACTCGGCAATGGTTCCCCACGCGGTGGGGAGTACGAGGGTTTACTGGTCCGGATGCCATCGCCGGAAAATAACAAGAGGTGTGGGTGAGTAGAGGAATGGTCTGGCCAGCAATGAAGTAGGGTGGGACGGTGCGGCTTGTGCGGCAGCACAGCCGGCCACGGGAGGCGGGAGCCAGCAGTCCCACCGGAGCTGGTTTGGGCGACTGGAGCAAGAAGATCAGATATTGAAGAAGCAACACGGCCGTTGGATTAACATCCAACGGTCACTGTTGCTAGAATCGTTTGTGGACTAAGTTGACAAAGCCAAAGTACACGTCAACCTACTAGACCCACAAGTCAACCTCCAAATCTGTCCCAAACTTTAACTAGTGTTGTGCCCACTCTTTTGGATTACAAAGACTTTAATTATGATAGTTGCTCTTTGATTGATTGTATTTCTTTGTTGCAATCCATGATAAATTCACCCCATGCTTATGAACAAAATAAAGCTTTTACTAAACATATTGTTGATGTTATGATGAAAGCTTTAGAAGAAAGGTTGGAATTATAAGTTTCAATTCCTAGAAAATTACATGATGAATGGGAACCTACTATCAAAGTCAAGATTAAAAATTATGAGTTTTTTTGCTTTGTGTGACTTGGGTGCTAGTGTTTCTACAATTCCGAAATCTTTATGTGATGTGCTTGGTCTTACCGATATTGAAGAATGTTCTTTAAATTTGCACTTGGTGGATTCTAATATGAAAAAGACTATGGGAAGAATTAATGATGTTCTTATTCTTGCAAATATGAATTATGTGCCCAAATATTTTATTGTTCTTGATATTGATTGCAATCAGTCTTGTCCAATTATTCTTGGTATACCGTTTTTACGCACTATCGGTGCCGTGATTGATATGAAAGAAGGCAATATTAAGTTCCAATTTCCTTTGAGGAAGGGTATGGAACACTTCCCTTGAACAAGAATTAGGCCACCATATGAATCAATCATGAGGGCATCTTATGGATCTCGAACCAAAGATGACAAAACTTAGATCCTTTTGCTTTATGCCTAGCTAAGGGCGTAAAACTATAGCGCTTGGGAGGCAACCCAATGAATACAATTTATTTTTGCTTTTTGCTTTCTGTTCTTGAGTGTTAGCACAATTATGCTACTGTTATGATTGCATTTTTTGTGTTTTAATTAGTGGTTGTGCCAAGTAAAGCCTTTAGGATCTTCTTGGGTGATAGTTGTTTGATCTTGCTGAAAAAACGGAAACTTTTGCCCTCGCAAAAATAATTCTCATTTTAACCAGAGAGCGATAAATTACCAATTCCTTTTGCAGTAGATTAATATACAAATTGCCCAGGTCGTCCTAATGTTTCAGAGTTTTTGAAGTTACAAAAGTATTCGAAATATCCAGATTGCTACAGACTGTTCTGTTTTTGACAGATTCTGTTTTTCTTTGCGTTGTGTGCTTATTTCGATGATTCTACGATTTTATTTGATGATTTTTTGCCATAGAGAAGTTGGAATACAGTAGATATAATGCAAGAACAAAATATCAATTGGTTTGCTGCAACACCTATAGTAGTGATTTGCTTTCTTATACTAACGAATCTCATGAAGGATTTTGTTGAGTTTTGTGTGATTGAAGTTTTCATGTTTTGGGTTATCTTACGATGGATGAAGGAATAAGGAGTAAGAAGAGCCTAAGCTTGGGGATGCCCCAGCATCCCAAGCTATTATCCAACAGAGAGCAATCAACTAAGCTTGGGGATGCCCCGAGTGGCATCCCCTCTTTCTTCTAACGACCATTGGTATTTTACTCGAAGCTATATTTTTATTCGTCACATACTATGTGTTTTTCTTGGAGAGTCTTGTATGATATGAGTCGTTGCCTGCTTTATTTTGTGTTTTAAAGTCTTGATCCCTTGCTGGACACACCTATTTGAGAGAGCCAAAATTATGCCATGACTTGTTAAAATTGCTCTCTATGCTTCACTTAAATTTTTATGAGCTATGGATGTGCTCTAGTCCTTCACTTATATCTTTTTGTGCATGGTGTGCTTTCGTATTTTTGTAGAAATGCTATCTTGCTTCACTTAGATTTATTTGAGAGTTAGTTAAATTTTCAAGAAATTCTCTCTTGCTTCACTTAAATTAATTTGAGAGAACGAAATATTATGCTCATGATCTTCACTTATATTTGTTTGAGCTTGTCAAAAGCAACATATGAAAATTAGTCCCAAAGTGATAGATATCCAAGAAGGATATAATAAAAACTTTCATGAAGATCACTGGACAAAATAAACTTGATTCTTAGTAATAGTTTTGAGATATGATGATGTGATATGTGAGTCATCTTGATGAGTAATTATGCTTTAGTAAGAATATTGGTGTTAAGGTTTGTGATTCCCTATGCAAGCACGAAAGTCAATAGTCATGCGATAAAATTATATCCTACTTGTGGTGCATTATTCGGTGTTAATTATGCTTAATGCTTTCTTATGAGATTATTCGTTTCTTGGTTGGTCCCTTACTAATCTTTTGCTAGCCTTCATTTTGCACCAAGTATGATCACTACTTATGCATCCAAAATCCTTTGAACCAGTTTTGCCACATGAGTCCACTATACCTACCTATATGCGGTATTCTTTTGCCGTTCTCAGAAAATTTGCACGTGCCATCTCTAATATTCAAAGTAAATTTCTATTTTGTGTGCTCGTACCGCTCGCGAGGCGGTGAGGGGTGGCTAATATTTTCCATGCTAGATGTGTTATTCTCACAATGAGTGTTTATTCACTTGTCATTGCACGATAGTAAGGAAAAGGTATTAGGGATGCCCAGTCCCGAAATGAGAAATGAATTTACTTTATGTTGTCAAAATATAAATTCCTTGGAAAGTGATGGTATGGAAGGCACCCGTGGATACGGTTAGCCATGGAAAGTGAAAGTATGGTGGAAAAAGGAATAAACTTTAATTTCTGTTTGGGAACCGCCTATGATATATCTAGCATGCAAAGTGTCAGGAACTCTAAGTCGTTTTCGTTGGTGGGAAAAGTATGCCTCTCAAAATTTTATTATCTCTCAATTTTCGCTTTGAGCTCTGGCACCTATACAAATCCCTACTTCCCTCTGCAAAGGCCCTTTCTTTTACTTTATGCAATTTTATTTTTTGAATTTGAGTCTCCATCTTCTCTTATAAAAGCACCAACTAGGTGTCACTATGATCATACTTGAGCATTGGGTGTAGTTAATATGCGAGTGTGTTTCATGAATGGATCAATGATTGAGCATGATGGGCTAGGGATAGCTTATTTTAACGTTGATATTTTGAAAGACATGGTTGCTTGTTGATATGCTTGAGTATTTAAGTTATCATGTCAAAACTAGACTATTGCTTTGAACAATATAAAATTCCAAATGTCCATGCTATAAGGAAAAGAATATGATATGACATGTTAGGCAGCATTCCACATCAAAAATTCTGTTTTTATCATTTACCTACTCGAGGACGAGCAGGAATTAAGCTTGGGGATGCTGATACGTCTCCAACATATCTATTATTTTTTATTGTTCCATGTTGTTATATTATCAATCTTGGATGTTTATAATCATTTTATATCATTTTTTGGTACTGACCTATTGACATACTGCCAAGTGCGAGTTGCTACTTTTTGCAAGTTTTTTACATTGCAGATAATCATACCAAACGGAGTCCAAACGGAGTCCAAACGCAGCAAAAGTTTTGTGGATTTTTTTGGACCAGAAGACAACCAATGGGCCGAAGAAGCACCTGGGGGCTGCTCCGAGGGGAGCACAACCCACCAGGGTCCACATCGGGTGCCCCCCGGACCGCCTCTTTACTCTATAAATACACCAATATTCCAGAAACCCTAGGGGAGTCGACAAAAATCAATTCCAGCCACCGCAGAGTCCAGAACCACTAGATCCAATCTAGACACCGTCACAGAGGGGTTCACCACCTCCATTGGTGCCTCTCCGATGATGCGTGAGTAGTTCTTTATAGACCTTCGGGTCCGTAGTTAGTAGCTAGATGGCTTCCTCTGTCTCGTTTAATTCTCAATACAATGGTCTCATGGAGATCCATATGATGTAACTCTTTTGAGGTGTGTTTGTTGGGATCCTATGAACTTTGAGTTTATGATCAGATCTATCACTTTTTATCCATGAAAATTATTTGTGTTTCTTTGATCTCTTATATGCATGATTGCTTATAGCCTCGTATTTCTTCTTCGATATTTGGGTTTTGTTTGGCCAACATGGTCTATTTATATTGCAATGGGAAGAGGTGCTTTGTAGTGGGTTCGGTCTTACGGTGCTTGACCCCAGTGATAGAAGGGGAACCGACACGTATGTATCATTGCTACCAAGGATAAAACGATGGGGTCTATTTCTACATAAATAGATCTTGTCTACATCATGTCATCATTCTTATGCATTACTCCGTTTCTCCATGAACTTGATACACTAGATGCATGCTGGATAGCGGTTAATGTGTGGAGTAATAGTAGTAGATGCAGGCAAGAGTCGGTCTACTAATCTTGGACATGATGCCTATATAATGATCGTTGTCTAGATATCATCATGAGTATTTGAAGTTCTATCAATTGCCAAACAGTAATTCGTTTACCCACCGTTTGCTATTTTTCTCGAGAGAAGCCACTAGTGAAACCTATGGCCCCCGTGTCTCTTTCTCATATTATTTGCCTTTTATTTTCAGATCTATTAAACCCAAAAGTACAAAAATACCTTGCTGCAATTTATTTTATTTGGCGTTCGATCTATCAATCTACTACAATTTATTCATGCCCGGTTGTCCATTTCTGGTGCCGTTAACCGAAATGGATTGACAACCCCTTTAATACACTGGGTTGCGGGTATTTGTTATTTGTGTGTAGGTGTTGTTCACGTGTTGTAGCTTGGTCCTCCTCTACCGGTTCGATAACCTTGGTTTCATCACCGAGGGAAATACCTATCGTTGTTGTGCTGCGTCATCCCTTCCTCTTTGGGGAACTACCGACGTAGCATCAAGTCGCTATCAAACCCTAAATCCAAACTCGCCCCCAACAATTCTTTCTACCTGGAGCCACAGAGTTCACTTGACATAGCCACTGCCGGAAACCCTAATGATTAGGTCACACTGATATGGATCTCGGTCTCATCGAGATGGCCCTGCCAGCGCTCTGTGATCTATTGCATTTGCTTCGGTCTCACCGGGTTCGTGCAATCGGTCTCACCGAGTTGGCTTGACAGATTCTCTGTTGCTTATTGCTTCATCTCAGTCCCACCGAGTAGATGCAGTCAGCGCCACCGAGATGATGTTTTCCCTATGCCCTAGCACATCGGTCCCACCGAGTTGTTCTAGTCGGTCTCACCGAGATTCCTAACGTTCATATTTTTGAACATATCGGTCCCACCAAGTTTTCTAATCGCTGCCACGAGATGGCACAAAAGTGTGTAACGGTTGGATTTTTTGTGGATGCCATATATACCCCTCCACCCCCTTCTCCATTAGTGAGACAGCCATCAGAACGTGCCTACACTTCTACCATCCATTTTCTGAGAGAGAGCCAGCTAATCATGTGTTGAGATCAAGAGATTCCATTACAACCTTTTGAACCTTGATTTCTAGCCTTCCCCAAGTTGCTTTCCACTCAAATCCCTCTTCCACCATAGCCAAATCTATGAGATAGAGTTGAGTGTTGGGGAGACTGTCATTTGAAGCACAAGAGCAAGGAGTTCATCATCTACACACCATTTATTACCTTTTGGAGAGTGGTGTCTCCTAGATTGGCTATGTGTCGCTTGGGAGCCTCTGTTGTGATGTGGAGTTGAACCAAGAAGTTTGTAAGGGCAAGGAGATCGCCTACTTCGTGAAGATCTACTCGAGTGAGGCAAGTCCTTCGTGGGTGATGGCCATGGTGGGATAGACAAAGTTCCTTCTTCATGGAGCCTTCGTGGGTGGAGCCCTCCATGGACTTGCGCAACAGTTACCCTTCATGGGTTGAAGTCTCCATCAACGTGGATGTACGATAGCACCACCTATCAAAACCACACCAAAATCTGTGTGACTCCATTGTGTTTACATACTCCAAACCCTCCCCTTTACCTTCATACGCAATGTTTTACTTTCCGCTGCTATACTCCTAGAATTGCATGTGTATGTTGATTGCTTGACTTGTGCTAATTGCTAAAATCTTCCACAACTAAAATTGGGAAAAGGATAGATTTTTATTTGGTCAAGTAGTCTAATCGCCCTCCTCTAGACATAGTTTCGATCCTACAAGTGGTATCAAAGCTTTGATCTACATTAGCCTTGATTTACATAGATTTGGTGATCAGGGAGGGTAACTATCACCGTAGAGTATGGCGTCTAGGGAGGGTAACTATCACCGTAGAGGTCCTTACTTTGATGGTACAAATTTTGCTAGTTGGAAGCATAAGAAAATGCATATTCTTGGTCATAACCCCGCCATTTGGGTTGTCGTGCATGTTGGCTTGCAAGGTGAATTCTTCGAAGATGGTAAAGACCCGGATCATGAGGCGACCACAGAAGAATTGAAGATTTTACAATACAATGCTCAAGTGCGTGGTATCCTCTTCAATGGATTGTGCCCGGAAGAATTCAACAAAATCAGTCGCCTTGAAAATGCAAAAGAATTTTGGGATACTTTGGTTGATATGCACGAAGGTACTGAGTCTGTCAAGGAATCCAAATTGGATGTGCTTCAAAGTCAACTTGAAAAGTTCAAGATGAAGGATGGGGAAGGAGTCGCCGAAATGTACTCTAGGCTTGCTCTCATCACAAATGAGATTGTCGGCTTAGGAAGTGAAGAGATTGCTGTCTTAGGAAGTGAAGAGATGACCGGCAAATTCATCATCAATAAGATCAAAAGAGCCTTGGATGGAAAATATGACCCCTTGTTCGCTTTGATCCAAATGATACCCAATTACAAAGATCTCAAGCCCACGGAAGTCATTGGTAGAATTGTTGCTCATGAGATGTCACTTGATAACCCACAGGTATAGGGGATCGCAACAGTTTTCGAGGGTAGAGTATTCAACCCAAATTTATTGATTCAAAACAAGGGGAGCCAAATAATATTCTCAAGTATTAACAGTTGAGTTGTCAATTCAACCGCACCTGAAAGACTTAATATCTGTAGCAAAGTATTTAGTAGCAAAGTAATATGGAAGTAACGGTAACGGTGGCAAAGGCAACAGCATTGGTTTTGTCGTGATTGTAACAGTGGCAACGAAAAAGTAACTAAGCAAAGATCAATATGTGCAAAGCTTGTAGGCAATGGATCAATCATGGATAATTATGTCGGATGCGATTCCTCATGCAACAGTTATAACATAGGGTGACACAGAACTAGCTCCAGTTCATCAATGTAATGTAGGCATGTATTCCGAATATAGTCATACGCGCTTATTGAAAAGAACTTGCATGACATCTTTTGTCCTACCCTCCCGTGGCAGCGGGGTCCTATTGGAAACTAAGGGATATTAAGGCCTCCTTTTAATAGAGTACCGGAACAAAGCATTAGCACTTAGTGAATACATGAACTCCTCAAACTATAGTCATCACAGGGAGTGGTCCCGATTATTGTCACTTCGGGGTTACCGGATCATAACACATAGTAGGTGACTATTGACTTGCAAGATAGGATCAAGAACTCACATATATTCATGAAAAGATAATAGGTTCAGATCTGAAATCATGCCACTCGGGCCCTAGAGACAAGCATTAAGCATAGCAAAGTCATAGCAACATCAATCTTAGAACATAATGGATACTAGGGATCAAACCCTAACAAAACTAACTCGATTACATGATAAATCTCATCCAACCCACCACTGTCTAGCAAGCCTATGATGGAATTACTCACGCATGGTGGTGGGCATCATGAAATTGGTGATGGAGGAAGGTTGATGATGACGATGGCGATGGATTCCCCTCTCCGGAGCCCCGAACGGACTCCCGATCAGCCCTCTCGAGAGAGATTAGGGCTTGGTGCCGACTCCGTATCGTAAAACATGATGAATCCTTCTCCCTGTTTTTTTCTCCCCAACGTGAATATATAGAGTTGGAGTTGAGGTCGGTCGAGCCTCAGGGGGCCCATGAGACAGGCGGTGCGCCCCCACACCCTCGTGGACAGGGTGTGGGCCCTGGTGTTGATTCTTTCGCCAGTATTTTTTATAAATTCCAAAAATATTCTCCGTGAAGTTTCAGGTCATTCCGAGAACTTTTATTTCTGCACAAAAATAACACCATGGCAATTCTGCTAAAAACAGCGTCAGTCCGGGTTAGTTCCATTCAAATCATGCAAGTTAGAGTCCAAAACTAGGTCAAAAGTGTTTGGAAAAGTAGATGCGATGGAGATGTATCAACTCCCCCAAGATTAAACCTTTGCTTGTCCTCAAGCAATTCAGTTGACAAACTGAAAGTGATAAAGAAAAACATTTACAAACTCTGTTTGATCTTGTTGTTGTAAACATGTAAAGCCATCATTCAAGCTTTCAGCAAAGATTATGAACTGACCATATTCACTATAACATTTAGGTCTCATGTTTACTCATATCAATGGCATAATCAACTAGCGAGCAATAATAGTAAATCTCATATGATAACACTTTCTCAAAACAATCATAGTATGATATAACAAGATGGTATCTCGATAGCCCTTTCTGAGACCGCAAAACATAAATGGAGAGCACCTCCTGAAGATCAAGGACTGACTAAACATTGTAATTCATTGTAAAAGAGATCCATTCACAGTCATACTCAATGTAAACTAATAGTAATGCATGCAAATGACAGCGGTGCTCTCCAACTAGTACTTTTTAATAAGAGGATGATGACTCAACATAAAAGTAAATAGATAGTCCCTTCTCATAGGGAAGCGGGGATTTGTAGTGGTGCCAGAGCTCGATTTTTGAAATAGAGATAAATAATATTTTGAGTGGTATACTTTCATTGTCAACATAACAACCAAGAGATCTCTATATCTTCCATGCTACACACACTATAGGCAGTTCCCAAACAGAATGGTAAAGTTTATACTCCCCCACCACTAACAAACATCAATCCATGGCTTGTCCGAAACAACGGGTGCCTCCAACTAACAACAATCCTGGGGGAGTTTTGTTTGCAATTATTTTAATTTAAGCATGGGACCAGGCATCCCGGTTACCAGCCATTTTCTCATGAATGAGGAGCGGAGTCCACTCCTTGCACTACAAAAAAAAGACACATCCGTGACATTTTGGGCCGAACAAAATTTTTTCTGTCATACATATGACACTTCTATGACGATAATTGTGACGAAACCCGGTATCATCATAGATGTGGTGGGCTCCTACTTCTATGACAAAAAAAGCATGACAGAAAATGGGCTTTTTGTCCTGGGCGGGCCGGAGACGCAGCTGCATGACATTCTTTGCGCCGTCCATGACGGAAAAAACTATGGTAGAAGCAAGGGCGAGGAAAATTTCGGGGAGTTCCCGGTTACGGTGGGAGGTCGGGGGCCGAGCGATGTGCGTTTCTCTCGTACACATACGTGCGTGTGTGCGTGGCTTTGGCTCTAACTGAACCCGAGCGAGGCATTGGGCTCTAACTGAACCCGAGCGATTGCACTGCAGGCTACGCGTTACTGAACCCGAGCGATCGATCGATGGCTGTTAACTGAACCCGATCGAGCGATTCCTTCACTACTGCTGTTAACTGAAGCCGATCGATGCTGCCTCGGGATGAACAGTGAGCGTTGCGGGGGGGTGGGTTGGATGAACAGTTCCCGATGGGGTTGGACGAACAGGACCCCGTGGTGTTGCCTCTGGATGAACAGGACCCCGATCGATCGAGCCGGCTGGGGCTGGATGAACAGGCCCTGTGGACTGCTGGATGAACAGGTCCACCCCGTGGAGGGCAGGATGAACAGTAGGCGGTGGAGGGCAGGATGAACAGTAGCCCATGGAGGGGTGGTTGAACAGGAGCTCGTGGAGAGGGCTGGTTGAACAGTAGCCGGTGGAGTAGCGCGTGGTGGAGGCTGGATATATAGGAGCCCATGGATGAACAGTCGCAGGTGGAGGCTGGAGGAGGTCGACGGTGGATGAACAGTAGCTCGTGGAGGCTGGAGGGGGTCGACGGTGGAGTTGAACAGTATCCCGTGGAGTCCCGTTTTGCGGTACGCCACACCCCTCCCGATGAACAGGACCCCCGTTTCGACCGTAGCGCTCCAACACAAGTCTGTTTCGTCCGTTTTGCGGTATGCCACACCCCTCCCGATGAACAAGACCCCCGTTTCGACCGTAGTAGGTTCGTTTCCTCCGTTTTGTGGTACGCCAGACCCCTCCCGATGAACAGCATCCCGTTTCGAACGTGGCCGGTCGAACACAAGGCCGTTTCCTCCATTTTGCGGTACGCCAGGCCTCGTTTCCATCACCTGTTCCGTCTAAGCCCTCCCGATGAACACGACCACGCATTCCGTTCCGACCCAGCCGGTTGGCTCCCACGCGTTCTGTTGCCTCCCGATGAACACGACGCATTCCATTGCCTCCCCATGAACACGACGCATTCCATTGCCTCCCCATGAACACGACGCATTCCGTTGCCTCCCCATGAACACGATGACGACGCTGTTTCTCCATTCTGACCCAGCCATGTCAACGAGCCCTCGCCGTACGTATGCACGAGTAGGCGTTCGAGACCCCGCCCGTATGTACACATACGTGGTTGTATTTTATTTTTGCACCCTGGCCTCCTCTACTACGACACGTGTGCGCCTCTACATCCACCAGTATATATGTACGTACATGTTCGCGACCAGAATGACAACGCTACGTACGCTTCAACACGGTGGGTCCCGACTGTCAGGCACTTCCTTGCGTGCGAAGATGTAGCTAGTGGGTCCCAGCAGTCAGGGGGGAGAAATACGGTGGCCCGTCCGATGGGTCCCCACTGTCAGGTGGAGGAATAATTATTTTGCACGTAATAAGGAGGCACTTCCTTGCAGCGGCCGTGGACCCAACTGTCAGCCTCTCCACATACAGTCCACGTCCAATGGAAGCCGTTCCTTGACCACGTTGACCATGCCGCTTCGAGAGCACCATGGCGGTGGACGACGGCGAGGCCTAGGAAGGGGACGACGCGGAGCCGGGGAAGACGCGACAGTAGATGCCCACGCGTAGAGGAGTACGAGGGCACTGGTTCTCTGTGGTGTGAGGCTGTCGTCGCCGCAGAGTAAGAGGGGTGTGGGTGAGTAGAGGGATGGCCTGGCCAGCGGTGGGAGTAGTAGGGGCGGTGAGGCCTCTGCCGCATCGCAGCCGGCCATGGGAGGCAGGAGCACGAGGCACGACCGGCGCTGGTTTGGGCGGCTGGAGCAAGAAGACCAGAGGTTGAAGAAGCACTACGGCCATTGGACGGACATCGTACGGTCACTGGAGCTAGAATCGTGCATCTTGACTAAGTTGACAAAGCCCTCCGTCCCCGTCAACTTAGTAGGCACACAAGTCAGCCTGCCACTATACTGGGTCCCAGCTAACAGGGGGAGTATTCATTTTTTTTGTGCGTAATAAGGAGGCACTTCCTTGCGTGCGAAAATATAGCTCGTGGGTCCGAGCTATCAATGGCGGTAACGTTTTTTTCGCGAAATAAAGAGGCCCTTTCGGTGGGTCCCTGATGTCAGGTGGAGGAATCATTATTTTGCGCGTAATAAGGAGGCATTTCCTTGTGTGCGGCCGTGGACCCAGCTGTCGGCCTCTCCATGTACAGTCCACTTCAAATGCATGTCGGTCGTTGACCATGTTGACCAGGCCGTGCCGAGAGCACCAGGGCGGTGGACGACGACGAGCCCTAGGAAGGGAACGACACGGAGGCAGGGAAGACTCGACAGTTGTTTCCCACGTTGAAGGGAGTACGACTGTACGAGGGTTTACTGGTTCGTCTGCCGTCGCTGGAGAATAACAGCAAGTGTGGGTGAGTAGATGGATGGCTAGGCCAGCGATGGGAGTACGGTGGGGCGGTGAGGCCTGCGCGGTAGCACAGCCGGCCGCGGGGAGGAGGCAGCAGGTAGTCCCACCGGCGCTTGTTTGAGCGGCTGGAGCAGGAAGAGCAGAGATTGAAGAAGCACGACGACCGTTGGATGCACATCTAACAGTCACTATTTGTGCGTCAACCTTTTTTTAGGAAAGCCTCAAATCTGTGGAAAACAGCATACATCCCACCTGCCATTATTTCTAATATTTTTCAGCCGATTTGCTAATTCTTAAAGTTTTTTTGGAGCCCATATTCTTTTTGTTAGCATTACAGCCCAAATTGTGGCCACGGTTAAAAAATTATACGAAATTTTGCATATTTCAGTGCGGTCCGAACTGTTTTTAATCCCGAAATTTCAACTCACATTCAAACTGATTTTAAAAATAAATGTATATCAATATAAAATCCAACAAATTCTCCAAGCATAAAAATTAATGTAATTTAAAATCTTGAAATGAAAAAAAGATATTTGAAACTAATTGCCGGTTTGATGTGTTTTAAAAATGTACAACCCATTTCTCATTACTGATGGGCCATTTTCTCGGCCAGCCGAATGAAAGCTCTCCTCGTCTTGAAAGATTTGCAGCCCAACAGGCCTGACAAAGCGACTTACTTGGCAAATCACAAAAAAACTTGGCTGTGGCCGTGGACCCAGCTGTCAGCCTCTCCACGTATAGTACTCTTCCGATGGAAGTCGTTCCTTGACCATGTTGACCATGCCGCGCGGAGAGCACCATGGCGGTGGACGACGACGAGGCCTAGGAAGGGGACGACGCGGAGCCAGGGAAGACACGACAGTGGAAGCCCGTGCGGAGAGGAGTACGAGGGTTCACTAGTTCGGCTGCGGTGTGAGGCTGCCGTCGCCGCAGGGCCTGGCCAGCGGTGGGAATAGTAGGGGGCGGTGAGGCCTCCGCGGCAGCACAGCCAGCCACGTGAGGCAGGAGCATGCGGCACGACCTGCGCTGCTTTGGGCGGCTGGAGCCAGAAGACCAGAGGTTGAAGAAGCACTACGGCCGTTGGATGGACATCGTACGGTCACTGGAGCTAGAATCGTTCATATTGACTAAGTTGACAAAGCCCTCCGTCCCCGTCGACTTTGTTGGCCCACAAGTCATCCTCCCACTATGGTGGATCCCAGCTAGCAGGGGGGTATTCATTTTTTTGTGCGTAATAAGGAGGCACTTCCTTGCGTGCGAAGATATAGCTGGTGGGTCCGACATGTCAGCGGGGGGAACGTTTTTTCGCGAAATACAGAGGCGCTTCCGGTGGGTCCCAGCTGTCAGGTGGAGGAATCATTATTTTGTGTGTACAGTCCACGGCCGATGGATGTCGTTCGTTGACCAAGTTGACCAGGCCGCGCCGAGAGCACCATGGCGGTGGACGACGGCGAGGCCTAGGAAGGGAACGACACGGAGCCAGGGAAGACTCGGCAATGGTTGCCCACGTGGTGGGGAGTACGAGGGTTTACTGGTCCGGCTGCCGTTGCCGGAAAATAACAAGAGGTGTGGGTGAGTAGAGGAATGGTCTGGCCAGCAATGAAGTAGGGTGGGGCGGTGCGGCCTGTGCGGCAGCACAGCCGGCAACGGGAGGCGGGAGCCGGCAGTCCCACCGGAGCTGGTTTGGGCGGCTGGAGCAAGAAGATCAGATATTGAAGAAGCAACACGGCTGTTGGATTAACATCCAACGGTCACTGCTGCTAGAATCGTTTGTGGCCTAAGTTGACAAAGCCAAAGTACACGTCAACCAAGTAGACCCACAAGTCAGCCTCCAAATCTGTCCCAAATAGCATACAACCCGAAATTTCTAGCCAGATTCAAATTAATTTTAAATCTAAATATACCTTAATTTAAATTCAATGAAATTTTACCCACACAAAAACAATGAAATTTAAAATATCAAAATCCGAAAGAAAACAGTATTTTGGAACTAATTGTCTGTTTGCTGTATTTTTTCATTTTACAGCCCATTTCTTATTACTTATAGCCCATTTTCTGGGGAAAATGCATCCCTCCTCGTCTTGAAAGATTTCCGGCCCAGCAGGGTGTAGAAAAGCAAGTAGGCTTATGTTGGTTATTCTGCAAAAAACAAAATAGCTGGCTAGCAATTTTCAGAAAGGAAAAAAACTGGGCTGGTCATGTGCTAAACATATGAAATAAAAGCCTCGGCTAGACGGGCCACGGGTCCCACACAACCCAGTTGATACCCTTCTCCGTCCCGAAAAAACAAAATTACTGCGCACGCTGCTGGGTCCCTACTGTCATCCTCACCATGTACAATCATCTCCTTATTCCTCTCGGTTGTTGACCATGTTGACAACATCGGAGGGAGGCGCCGCAGCGAGCGAACTAAGGCGGAGGACGATGGTGAGGCCTCAGACGGGAACGAACAGGAGCCGGGGCAGATCACAGCCAGCCGTGGGAGGTGGGAGCAGGCGGTCCCGCCGGCGCTGGTTTGGCTTTGGCGGCTCGAGGAAGAAGAGACTGAAGAAACGCGACAGACGTTGAATGTCAATCCAACGGTCAAGGTTGGCACAATTGTTTGTTGACTAAGCGGACACCAAGTAGCATACTTTTTTATATATATGAAGAAAACTGCGAGGAAAATGCGTTCGTCTGCCGTCCTCCTCACACGGAACGTTCGCCACATAAGTGACTAGCACCCTTGGTTTTCAACCTAGAGGTCTTGGGTTCGAGTCCCAGGAACTCTCAATTTTGTCCTCCTTCCTTCCTCGCAAAAAAGGGAAAGAAAATCAAAGACTTGGGAAGGCGTACAGAACAAGCTAGTGTACCAGTAATGAGACGTTGCCGAGTTTTAGAAAAAAGAAAGACGTGCTCCTGTAGCTGGTTCGAATCCAAACCTAGAATATGACTATATATGGTGCTATGCTACTCTGCAAGTAATGAAACTGACATATCCAATGTTCACTTCTCCTCTTCTCTACTTACTCTGCCTAGAATCAGAAGCTCTGGCCGCAGCAACCATGTCTGCGGGCTGCTCATCCACCTACTCTTCAGCAGGCAACAACCAGATATGCGCCAAGTCGCAACCTATACCATCGCCTGTGGGTCTCATCACACACTCGCCGGCACGCACACCGCAGCCGATTGCTCATCGCAACCCGCTGTCGTTGGTGTGGTGCCACTGCTGCAAATCACGCAGAGTCATCCGTCGCGTCTCAACAACAATCTGCAACCTTGGCCGAGTCTTCTACAAATTCCTGAATCATGGGGTAATAATATGTTTAAGTGTTGTTCTGCTGCTTTCAGTTGCTTATTTTTTTAAAAGTTTGGTTGATGATCTACCAATTTGATTCGTGCAGAAAAGGGAAGATTCATGTGATTTGTATTTCTGGGAAGTTGCTGATGTGGGGGAATGCAACTACGCTGATTATTTGGTTAGCCGAGGAATCCCAATACCAGCAGGTTGGGGTGTTGGACAAGTAACTAAAGGAACGACAGAAGAGGAAGATGCAGAGAAGAAGGTTAAAGATGCAGTTGCTCTAATCATGGCCAAGCAACAGCTACTGAACGGCCTTGACAGCAATGAGGAGATGAAAGAGCTTGTGAAGATAATGGGCAAAATCGATGTGCTCTGTAGGATGATTGTCTCTTTATTTGAAGTGTATGTAGCACTCGTGATGTATTCAGTGGCTACGACATGAGCACTTTGCTGAAACTAGTAATGAACTAAACCTGTGTAGCAGGCTGGGTATAGTGTTGTGAACATCTAATGATTTCTATTAACGGAAATCAGGGGGTATCCCCTTTTGCTCATATAAATAAATGAATAGCAGAGACCCTGTCGGGTCAGCTTTGTTCTCATTTGAAGACGTCGAGCAAATTGCAGTCCAACAACAAACTATGTCATCAAATTCAAGTTTCACAGCCAAATATGAGTACAACTAAACAACAATGTCATAATGTTTTAGTTATCATACAATCACCAAACACAAATCAGCATACATAACAAGTGATGTTCTCACAGCAAAATACTAAACAACATGTTCATCAGGTTTCAGTTGTCATGGCAAACACAATTTCACATAGTAGATAAAAAAACGTCTTCTGACAAGCAAATACGACAAAAGCAATGTAATCATCATCCGCAGCAGCAGCGTCAACATCTTCGCCATGTGTATCAGTCTGAATCGTAAATCCCCACGGTGTCATCTTCTTCTTCGTCCTCAACATCCTCGAACGTTGGCTTCTTCTTGATCAACTCTTGTATGTCCACAGCACGACAGGCAATCTTTTCACCGGCGTCATTGACGTGATGGTTCTCAAAGATATTAGGAACATATGTGTTATCTTGTACATCAGGAGCAGTGTAAGCATCATCTTGTTGTGCAACTTCATTAAACAAATTCCTCCGCTCAAACCTTTGCAATACTCTCTAGTCATCGCTATGTGCAAATGTGTCTTCCAAGAAAAATATCTATGTTGCTTGATTTGCCAAAATAAAAGGCTCGTTGGTCTGGTACGCCGCCTTGACATTGATGGATTTGAAATAATCATCAGCTCTGGGTTTTGTGATCCTAGAAAACAGTTTATACCAACGACGGCACAACAGAACCACACACCGATGATCCTCGAAACTGGAGATATACTGCAACTGAATAATGTCTGTTATGTTAGCATACATTTCAGTTGTCTCTTTGTCATACGTATCCGTGCTCATGATGGCACTGTTTTGTGTCTTTCTGCCTTCGTCTCGTGCAAGGGTATTGTAGCGCACATCTCCAACAACGCAAGATTCATAATGTCTTACCCGAGTATCAGGACCCATTGCTAGTGAGTAAAGGGCATCATCAACTGCCTGCCCATCCTCCTGCATCTTCTTAACCTATGGTTAGAAAATAGACAAGCTGATCATCTTATGTACTCAATATATTAAAAAACTAACAGTGCACTTCAAAAGCTTACATGGTTCTTGAACCATTTCGCAAATCCTGCCATAACCAGTTTGTCAATGTTTCTTGGATTTTGCAGCAGTAACTCCTCTTTGTAGATGCTGCACAACATAGTGATCGCGTCAAACATCCAAATATATAAGAATGTGCTGCAAGTTTAGTAGATTATGATGTATAAGCTGCAGTACTGCACTTACTTGATATAAGGTAGTATCTCAGGACAGTTATTCAACACATACCAAACCATTTTGTCCAAATCTTTAGGTTTGTCCTCTTGTCGACTCTTCCCTGTAACTCGAACAGAATAATCGAAAACATTGAGCCCGAGATTGTCTTCACCCACCTCTTTGCTAAGCTGATCAGCTGTTTCAATGTATTTTGAGCAGAATGTCAACGCTTCTGTAGCAATGTAGGCCTATGCAATGGAACCCTCAGGTCTAGCTTTGTTCCTAACATAGCCCTTGAAAGTGCCTAGCCGCCTTTCAATAGGGTACATCCAGCCATACTGTACTGGACCTCTAAGTAGTGCCTGATTAGGTAGATGAACAACCAAATGCACCATCACATCAAAGAAGGCTGGAGGATATATCTTCTCAAGGTCGCATAGGATAGTTGGTATCTTGTCTCTAAGACGCTCCAACGCATCTATCCTGATATTCCTACTACAGAGTTCCCTGAAGAATTGTCCCAACTCTGCAACTACTTTGTATAAGTCAGGGCGGCCCAATCCTCTAAGGATAACAGGTAAAACCCTTTGAAGTAGGTCGTGGCAGTCATGAGTTTTCAACCCTTATACCTTGTTTCCATCTACACTGACTCTCCTTTCAGGGTTGGAAGCAAATCCATGTGGGAATCTCACACGTGACAGGACCTCGCAGAATTCTTTTCTTTTTACCTTGTCCAAGACGTACACAGCTAGTGCCATATCCTGTGGTTTACCTTCATCTTGCACCTGCAAATCCTTTCTGATACCGAGGTGTGTCAAATCAATCCTAGATTTTAAGGTATCTTTCGTCTTGCCTTCAATATTAAGAAGTGTGCTGATAATGCTGTCACATATATTTTTCTCGATGTGCATCACATCAAGATTATGCCGCAGATCCAAATCTTTCCAATACTCCAAGTCCCACAAAGTGGACCTATGGGTAAATAATAATCTCTCTTCTACCCTGCCACGCTTCCTTTTCCCGCTACCATTACCAGGATGGTTTCCTGGTGTAATATGCCTAACCTTCTCTAATTCCACTTGCAACTCATCGGCGGTGAGCCTCTTTGGCGCATCACGGTTTTCATGCTTTGCATTGAACACATGTCTTCGGTATTTTCTAGGATGCGGCTTGTCCTTGGCAAGGAAATGGCGGTGTCCAATGTAACAAATCTTGCTAAGTATTGCGTATGACAGCGGATTCCTGTCACAGCGAACACATGCATTGTAACCATGTGTCATTCTCCCTGACATAGTGCCCAAAGCCGGATAATCATGGATGCACCAAATTATAATAGCACGCAGAAAGAAATCAGCTGGTGGGCTGCTATATAGGTCTCGAGTGAGAACACCCTTCCATAGCTGTTGAAGTTCCTCCACAAGAGGCTCCATGAACAAATCAAAATCCTTTCCAGGACTTTTTGGACTTGGGATGAGGAAGGCCATCATTTACTTTGATTCTTTGGTGTAGACATTTGGAGGCATGTTGTAAGGGATAACAAGCACTGGCCACATGCTATATGTGGCGCTCTGGTGGCCAAATGGGTTAAATCCATCTGAAGCTAAGCCAAGTCTAATGTTTCTCGGGTCAGCAGCAAACTCTTTGTGTTTATCATTGAAGCTTTTCCACTCACTACCATGAGATGGATGGCTCATTACATTCTGATCTCTGTACTCCTGGTTCCTAGAATGCCATAGTACATCCTCTCTTGTTTCAGCATCATGAAACAACCTCTGCAATCTTGGTGTAATTGGAAAATGTCTCAGAACATTATGAGGAATCCTCTTCACAGCATCGCCATCTTTCCATCTTGATGATTTGCATTTCGGGCATTCACTTAAGTTGGCAATCCTTCCAGAACAGAACACAATTATTCTTACAAACATGGATCATATCATATCCAATTCCAACTGCACGAAGGAAATTCCTCATTTTACTATAGGTGTGTGGCAGCTCAGACGCATCTGGGAAAGATTCGCGGAAAGCAGCCAACATCGCATCGAATGATTTGTTGGTCATCCGCTCAGATGTCTTCACCTGAAGAAAGGTGACCATAGCTGAGAATACTGACAGCTTATTTCCTGGGGTGACAGCAACGTTGCATTGTTCCAACATGCGGGCCCACCGTTTTTCTTCTGTAGGTGAAAGTTCACGGAATGCACGAGCATTTCGTAGCATTGTTTCAATGTTGGTCAAACTCACTGGCTCCGCCACCACCTCCTCCTCCTCCTCTTCCACCTGAGCATCAGGCAGATCAAGATGGTGATCTGCTGCTTCAACGTAGTCAATAACATTGACATTCACAGCTTCACCATGATGAACCCACCTAGTATATGTGACCGACATCCCATACAAGTGTAGATGATTTTGCACAGTTGACTGGGGTCTTGTAACTGAATTCATACAACTGCTACATGGGCATAGCACATCTGATTTTGGACCACCGTACTCAGCTCTGATAAATTTCATGAAGTTTTCAACCCCCTCGACATATGCAGCGGAGAATCTCCGAGCAGAAGTTATCCAAGTCATGTCCATCTGTTAGACATACAAATTAGTTCTTCTACTAGGTACTACAGGAAAAACATATATGTTTTTTTATGAAGTCCAAAAAAAATACCTAGGTCGATGTCTAAAGCTATGGAAAGATATTTGGACAAGCAGATCTAAGTAACGAAATATATGTAAAGCTAATTCAGCAAACAGATTAGAGTGCCAAATTATGGCAGGCTGTTTCAGCAGTCAATGAGGCCGAGCACACAGCCATCGAACTATCGAAGGCCATCGCAGCAACAAAGATCGAGTATAAAACGATGTAGAGCTATTTCAACTAACAGATTGTCTACTAGACCATGGCAATCTACGTCACAATAAATATATGGCGGGATATTTTAGCAACTAATCAGCCTTGGCATGCCATCTCAGCTAAGCAGATTGAGTGCAGAACAGGGCAAGGAAGCTTCTTAAGCAGAGCATATTGACAGTAAACTACTTCGGCAAACAGTGAGATTAACAGCGTCTATCAGCTAACATTCAACGCTACACCGACATGAACGGGGCCTCAGTCTAGAATGCGCGTACCATGGGAGAAGTTGACCGTCGTGCGTCTCCACATGAACGTCGCCATCGGTGGCGGCGCTGACCGCCGTGCGCCTCCACAAGAACGTAGCCAGAGGTGGCGGCACGGCTAGAGGACGGCAGTCTACGAGAGCGTACTGTGGGAGAGAGAGGATCGCCGAACCACGGCGCTGACGTATCGGCGTGGCGGGGAG